>NC_142519.1:16127175-16139675 GCF_964205215.1 Stylophora pistillata
CGAGACATTAATTCTTGTGAGACAACACTAACATTGCCTGTAAAGAAGTTAATGGTGTGCGAAGTAAAAAGTGTTACAACTTACTTCTGCCAGAGGCTTTTTTCGATAACACAAAATTGAATAACACTCGCACGAGATTACAGGACCACTGTTGTAAGTTTTACCCTTAAATTACCGGTACCCAGACCCAAGCTGCAAACCAAATTATAGTGATGGAGAGTAACAGGCTAAATTTTCAATTCACCATAAGTAAAGATGTCTGCCATCGCTATTTCCTTCTTATCAACAAGAGATCGGGCAAACAAACCTTCAACGCCGGGTATGTAGGTGGAGCCTCTCCTAATGGAAGTTACATGCTTCTGATTTGTGTAAGAATTTTCAACGCAATAGTGAACTAAAATAAGACTACTTACATTGAGTACCCAAACAAAGCTTTTTTGAGAGAGTTTGAAGGTTAATGATTTTCACAACGCGCTTGAACAATGAAGAGATCGATGAGAGCCCCCAACTTAAAAAAAGAATTTTTCTCCCAAATGGGTTTTCCCTATAATTTTTCCAGGAATCTCGAATTCGCTTTAGTCACATCGTGTCTCTTTTTCAAACTGCTTCGGTCTGACCTTCAGGTTCATATTGGCTAAAAGCGCAGTCGACCGTCTCAAAAATCCAAATTAACATATCCGAGAGTGGGAAGAGCAACCTAATATCCTCTATGGCAAAATGGTCAGATCTACTTTTCAAAATGACTTTCCGAAGTCTTGCATTGCCTTGTTTTGGACAACTTTTTCTCGTAACGGAGTAATCTCTTCGACTTACCCTGTTTTACACCGGGTGGGCCTAAAGAATCAAATAGTAATAACTATCTCGTAATTCACCCATTTAATACATACTGGCTGCCATATCTAACCCTTCAAGGTTGATGTCTTCGAGATCATATGGCTAGGTCAAAAATCCAAAATCCAAAATCGTGAAGGCCGGACTCCTTAAAATTTTGTCAAACGGTGAAAATAAGATCTTTGTCAGTGTGCAAGAGAATATCAATATTCTCTTTCAGTGTGTCAAAACAGCCTAAGGCTATACTCATTTATAAACGTAATTAAGAGTTTTTTCATCCTTTCACCTGCGCATCTTACGTTGATTAATTTTAGTGCTGTAGGCACATACTTCGGATATCTGGTGACGAAATTCCAACAAATTTCGCTGAAGTTCTGAATGCCATTACATCTGGTGAATCCTTTATTTGGAGTAGTTACGAGTACTTGCGCGTGAAATATAGTCCCCAGTGTTTGTTCCCATTTAACCCACCCCTCCCCCCATCGCCACCTCCCAAAACATTTTAACGACAGTCCACTTGACATAGCAATTTCCCGTCCGGACATGGCATGTTTGCATTATTCATGACAATCGAAGAGTGGTTGTGCAACACAAAGGATAAGATGTGAAGACCAAAAAATGGGAGCCGAAACAGATCTTCATAGATTGGTAGATTTAGCCTTGCGTTCTCCGGATGCAGGTGTCGTGAACTTCAATCATCTTCACTCTCTTCTTCACGCTATTTTGAATCACATTGGCCTGAGTTACGACCCGCAGAATGGAGTGCTAAATACTCAGTTAGCTGCTGCTCATGTTGAAGGAAAGGACAAAAGTACTTCATTTGAGCAGTTAAATGGACCAGGTAAAAAGATTTCCGACGCTGACAATTCCAATCGTGATGATAATCGCCGGGATCAAACAACGAGTCAGTTGGACCAAAGAAGCAACTTCGACAGGTTTGATTAGCTGTTTGCCACACTTTTATTACAAATCCAGTCGTTCGAATATGCAAATGTTGCCTAAGCTGTGAAAGTGGTGTTCACGTAACACTCGTTTGTTCCATTTTATTATAAACACCGTTTCGTCGAGTAGTATAATACAAGTACAACAGCGAAACTTGGAAACCTTGATCAGCGAACCGTAAGCGTTTCATGATAACAAGGCACTTGGTTCTGTTTATCACTTTAACGGGCATTACTTTCAGTGTTCTTTTGACAGAAAATTTGGTGAATGTTATAAATTATTCAGATTTCGCTTTAAATGCATTTTAACGGCTTAAAGTTAATGATCCAAAATGGTTTGTCGATGTACAGAGCTGACTTTTCGAGAGCATCTTTTCACGATGAAATATTTCCCTCGTAATCGCGCGGAAATAGCACATATTCTTAAGCGGATTTTCACTAATTGCATGTTATTCATTATCAACAATGGCGACAAGCGATCAAAATCCAGCCATGATTTTCGTGTAGCCGGAGGGTTGATTCTTTATACGTATTTTGATGCAAGTAAAACCTTGAATTAATCCCCTTTGTGGCATGGAATTGTTACTGGAAAACTTCGCAGAAAGAAACAGATCATTATTCAACACTACACATTCTGTGAGTTGTTGACGGTTCGAAGTATTTGTCGTCGTGGAAACGAAGAAATTAAAATTTTATATTTACTTAGCATCTGTTCAGTTAGGCACCATTAGAGAGCCTTTCTATGAAATTTCAATTTTGTTTTAGACGCTTTGTTTCAGTCTTTCGGTTTGGATTATAGAGATCCCACTGTTCACAAATTTAACCGTTCAGATGTTTTGATAGAGGTTGAAAATTGTCACAACTATGCAGGGGACTTTTTAGGTTTGCTCTGCTTTCATTTATAAACCTGATATTCATAAACACTTGACAGTGTTTGCAGTAAGGGACGAATGCCAACTTATTGTTTTCCCAGTTTTTTTTTTTTTTTGTCTTTTTTGCACAGTTTAGTTCGCGGAATTATCTGTGTTTCAGCTAATCAAAGTAGAGAATATGTAGACTTGCGCTTCAATAGGCTTCAGATTCTGTGTTTTCCTTTCAAACAAACCAAATTTTTTATTGAGTCTTGTGCCATTCATGATGAACTTAAGAGGAAAAAATGTATCTAAAGGCCATTTAAGGCCCTGTTTACAAGCAGGTAGGGTAACCCTAGTGCAAGGGTTACCCTGGCAGGAGGGTTACCCTAACACTCCCACATTTCTTCTTTTTTTCATCGACATGTTTACAAGGCAGCTAGGGTTACCCTAGCTGCCTTGTAAACGCTCTGGTGGGGATAACTCGCCTACCCAGGTCAACTTTTTACTTGTTTCCAGACCCTTTGAACATTGATAACAATGCGTGTGGTTTCCAAGCATAGGTAAGTTGTCCCGGGTGGTAGGGTAACCCTACCTGTGAAATTTTGCTTGTAAACCCGGGCTACCTTTGACCTGCCTGCTAGGGTAACCCTAGCGCAACCCTAGCACAAGGGTTACCCTCCTTACTTGTAAACAGGGCCTAAGTGTCTTGAATATAAAAATGTCATTAGTCTAAAATCCTACAATGGTCCTGATTCCTTCTTTCAAATAGTTTCTTAAACCAATTATCAGTATTGGTTTGAATCAATTTTTAATGTAGTTTTAATAATAATGTTTAGTATACTTTTAATATATAATTTAATATTTAATCTCCTTATTTATCTCTTCCATGAATTTTAAACACATGAACCAAAATTCAAATTTTAGGGTTATTTTTAAGTGTAGGGCAGAGCAAGTTGAATCACCCCTTCACCACCCTATCTGTCTATACAAGCAATAACTAACATTTTTGTTGTTTCATTGGATTTTGATGCCACCCAGTACTTTGGATATTTCTAGGAAGCATTCATATCTTATCTCTCAGTGTCTGTGGGAGATGAGCTTGAAAGCTAAACTTATGGCTTTACAATTATTTGATAAGCAATCTGAACTTTGATTTGAGTATTATGAAGGATATTTTATTTCATGTCTTTTACTCTAACTTCATTCAACAATTGTCAATGATCATGATGATCTAAATTCAGTTTGCAGATGAGGCAACAAAACCTTGAGAATAAAGTTCAAGAACTAGAGGACAGATTAAAAATCCTTGATAACCTTCCATCTACTCAGTTTATAATTGAACAGGCGCAAAAAGATTTAGGTGTAACCCAAGAAAATGAATCCAATCAAAATGTGCTTTCTGGAATGTGGCAGTTTATGAAATTTAACAGGAGGCTTCAGGCCACAGAAGAGGGTATTGATAGAGTAATGACCATTTTGAATGAATTTCTTGGAAGTGATGGGAAAGGAATCGCTGGAGTGAAAGGTGAAGTGGAGGATATTGCCAGTGAACTTAGAAATCTGAAAGAAAGATTTCTTGGTCAAAAGCCACTTCAAGATGATAATCTTGGAGAGAATCTGTCAGAAGGGAAATCCGATGACACCAAGAACTCTCAGTTACTGCAGCAACAGCTGCATTCTCTGGAAAAACAACTTAAGGATAAATTTGTGGCAAAGGATGACTTGTCAGTTTATGTTAAATGGCCTGCCCTTGAAGAGGCTCTGAATGTAAGGAAATCAGACTTCGAAAAGAAATCTAAAGAGGATGGTGGTGTTCTTGATAAAGAACAAGGCTTTGTGTTAGGCAAAGAACAAGGTAGTGTTTTAGAAAAGGCATTTGATCATTTTGAAAGGGAAAATAAGGCATCCGATACAGAGTCAGATGGGCGTCCACAGAGTGCTCCAGTGCCATCTACCCAACAGACACCAGTGCAGACACCTGAGGTCCCTAAGACTGCCTTCACAAGGAGTACACAGGTTTGACTGTAATATCCTTGGGTGAATTTATGGTAGCTTATCAGAATCAATTCAAGCCACTTTTCACTGGTGTAAGATGATTACTGGTTTCAATAGTTAATGATATGACCAGACATGCAAAATGTTTTCTTGAAAATTACTTAGTACGTATATATGCCACTTCCACTTTTGCTAAAGTTTAATGGAAGAGTGACTTTGTATTCTAAGTTGACAGTTGTGAAAACGCAGGAAAAAGCTAAACATTGACCTTACAACATAATTTTCACCTGATCATTTTCTGTTTCTTGCAGGTAAACATTCAAGAAATGCCCTTGGTAGCTGACCACCCTTCTCAAGAAATGCTAGAATGTCTTAGGCAAATTGGGGAGCTATCTGACAAACACAATGTGGTAGAAAAGAAAATTATGAATGTTATGGAAGCTCAAGAAGAAATAGCAGGAGAGCTAGCCAAAGTGGAAGAGACACTCCCACAGAAAATTAGCAAAGAAGATTTACACATTCCTGATGACTTGCAAGATCAACTGGCCTTGCTAAAACAAGGTATGTGAAATGATTGTGCTGTGCATAATCTTACTTTTAGCATAACCATTCTCTCACCTTATTGTAATCATCCATCATCATCTTTGTTATCATCACATGAATGATCATCTTTAACAAACCATAACTATAAATTATTTTGTGTCAGAAAAACTGTTCTACAAGTCATTATCACCATGTAATCATCATTATATCACATAAAAGACACTCTAAAATTGATAGGGTAACTTCACAGTCAAGCAGTTCTTTTCCATAACTTATTCATTAACTTGGTGGAGACATTCTTACATTTACCATTTATGTTGTAGTTTAAACTGAATTTTAAATCCTAACCATTGGAATTTAATTTTGTTTGTTCCCTTTTCTTTCTAGCTCAATTAGTAGAGTCAATAAGCAAAGGAAGATGTAAATCAAACTAGGGTAGTTGGAAACTGATTTTTAACTTTAGTCCATGTTGTTAAGATTTCCCTCCAAGTGAGTGTAGATGTCTAAGCACTGACCAATATGTAAGCTGATCTAAGTTTCATTTGAAAAAGGTTTGGAATTCCTCAATACAAATCAAGACTTGGTGGCATTGGCTGAAATCAAGAAAATGGCTCAGGATAACAAGGAGCATATCGAAGCACTTAAGCGTGAACTGGCCATCCTTGCAAGGCAGAGCAAACAACAACCAGCTTTCACAGGAGTGGTCAGCCAATCACCCGCTGTGGACAGCAGTGTTCTCGATGCTATAAGAGAACATTTAAATGAGCTTCAAACTCAACAGGAAAAACTTGCCATAGCTACAGATAGGCAAACCTCTGAAGTTGTGGGAGATCTTTCCAGAAAACAGGTGGGTGTTTTTTGATAGTAGGAAGATTCAGCATGGTAGAGTGGAGAGGGAGTGGGACTCTCACTTTAAAGGTCCTGGTTTCCAGTCCCACACCAACCACTACACAGATTTTTTTTTTTTTTTTCTGGTTAGTTTCCAGTTACTCCTCAACCAGGCTTGTAAATAGCCAACTAGTTTTCTTCCTGCCTGGGTTTAGGGCTTGAATAATCATGTTACCATGATTGATTTGTGTTATTTGTTCAGAAGTTATTTAATTAGTGATTTAAACCAGTATGCCACCAATGTCAATTGTCAACAACTAGGTCACCAGAAATTTAAAGTCACTCATGATGATGTAAATATGAAGGTGTATGCCATGCGAGTTATTTTAGCTAGTTGCAAAGCTTAGTGAAGCAAAACTCAACACTTAGGTAAGCACTTAGCTGGTAAATACTACCTTTTGATATTAGTCCATTCCTGTTTTATGCAGGAACACATTGAAGCCTTGTACAACTATGTTGAAAAACTGCAAGAGAGCAAAGCGGATAAGGAAAATGTAGCCATGGAAATGGACATTAAAGCTGATAAGGCCTCACTGGACAGTAAAGTGAATATATCAACATTTGATAATACATTTAGCATGCTTGACGAAGGGCTTAGAGAAGCACTACAGAAAATGGATGATTACATGAATGAAGAAATGGCATTAAAACAAGCACTGAAGCAACTGTCCGTTGATATGTCAGAAAAGATGGATGGCCAAGCTTTCCAGGCACTAAAAAACTACCTAGGTGAGTGGAGGGTTTTACATCAGGGCTCAACGCTAACTTTTCAACTTACTAGCCAAGTAGCTGGTGACAACTTAGATGTTACAGCAATTTCAGTTTGTTTACTAGCCAAACTGGCTAGTGGAAATAAAAAACCACTAGCCAAAACTGAATTTCTACTAGTCTGTGGCTAACTGGCTACCGTTAGTGTCAAGCCCTTTGCATCATTTTTTTTCTGCATTTCATTCATTTGAGGTCATAAAAAATCTGTTTCAGGGAATCCAGTTAAGCATAAACACGTCTAGGGTTAAATTTGGCTAAAAAAAGATACAGGGGTCCGATTTTTCTTATTTTCCGTGTACACTGTGAATGTGGGATACCTTCTGATGTAGTGGTTTGTATTGGACTCTAGATCAAAAGGTCCAAATGCAAGGGAGTCATTGAGTTGTGTTGCTAGGCAAGCAACTTACCCATGCAATGCCTCTATCCACCCAGTAGTAAGTGAATGGGTACAGAAAGATTGTCACAAACACCTGTTAAAAAGCAAGGGGTAACCTGTAACGGACTCGCAATCCATGCAAGGGTAGAAACGACCCCTCTTGTCACTGAAAGCAACAGCAACTGGAATAAGTTTTGGCGGCGAAGACCACTTCGTTCGCGTGGAGGCTTGACTGGAAACTTTAAGGTTACCCTTCTAGAGCTTCACCATAAGCGTAAGACTCTACGGGACTCTTGACGAAATGCAGAGGGGTAACCTTTGATGGACTAAAGTCCCATCAGGGTCACAGACCTGCAATATATTTTCCTCTAAACTTCAGAATACCCGGCCCTATCATGTACATGCCATTGAATAAGAATAGCGCCTATTGTGTTATACCTCATTCTTCAAATCCTCCCGACATATGTAAATGATGTGGAAGGGTATTCTGAAGTGGCTCCATATTTTCTTTCTCATACTTACACCAAAGTTGTTTGGTGTCCATAAAAAGCATTGAAGCCCAAAACACGCCCTTTGTCCGACAAAGAAAAATTTGCTTTTAGGATTTGTTGTACGAGGAATTAAATTATTGTAAAACTGTGTCAATTTTTGCTTCAGAAAGGCGTATAGCAGATGTACAGAAGTCCAGGAACATGATTGCAGCAGAAGCAAAAGTGGATTTTTCGGATGCAGCTGGCTTCCGCAGACCCATCAAGTTTAACTGTATCTCATGTAGTAGACCTGTGGAACTTCCTCTCAGGGGACCCCTCCAGGCCAACCTGCCAGCCCCCAGGGGGGTTCGGACGAAAAGGTCCAAGGGCCCATATCTGTCATACGAAATGGATCAGGTAAGGATTGCTGTTTCTTCTTAAGGAACCCTTAATTGGTTCGTTCCACTAAACGCAACCAAGGTTTGAGGAGTCCTGCTAGATTAAACGAATTGCACCGAAGTTTCAGTTACCCTTTATACCACAGAATGTAGTATTTCGCTTTCTGGTGCCTAGATCTTAGAAACAATGACAGTTACGATGAATTTTTCCTTGCATGATTTATATTTTCTTTTCTTAGCCAGAGGAGAAAAAAAAAACAATTCAGTTCTCGGCGCGTACATGCACTTACACCTCCCCTAACCCAACAACAGTCAACTAATAACGTTGTGTTAGGGGGGGGGGGTGGGTGCGCAGTTGCTCAGATACCGACATTGATCCAAAATTTTTATTCTAGTTTTTCTTTCTTTAAAAAGAAACAAAAAAAAAACAAAACAGAAAAACAAAACAAAAAAATTGTTTTTCTTTCTCTGAGTGTAAAACCCCTTGTTTGGCTGTGCATAGATTCGTCAGTATCAACGCGGTCACTACAGCGGTGGGAAAGCTGAGAGAACATTGAACGACATCATTTCCGGTCGACCATGCGGCGGAAGCCATACAGTGATGTATCTACCAAAGAGACGGACCAAACCTACACAGCTGAATCAAGTGTTGGGAGGTTTGTTCTCTGTGATCTGTGGATGGCACTAACGGAATCTGTTTTATCATTTGGAAAGCGGGGCAACAAATAACGTTAACAAACATAAGTTCACCCTCAGACGTGCCTTTCGTTTGGAGCGTTTGAAATGTTCCGGTCAGAAAGAACTAGCTAGGGTTTCCACTTAGATGAAAGAAAGGGTATTCTGCTGTTATTATGATTGTAAACAGGTTTACAATCTTTGCTAACAAGACGTCGTTGAAACCGCAATGGATTAACATTTAAAACCCTTTTTCACCGTTCCAGGAATCTCAATGTGCAATGCAGATATTGATATACCGGTATTTGGGCAGTTTGTCTCTTTATTTAGCTATTTTGCGTTGTCCCACACTTTACTCAGAACTTTTTATTTCTATTGAGTATGACGTGGTCACAAAATGAAACCCTTTTGTTTTTCCAATTGTTAGGGCGTGACGATAATCCAGGTATCCCAAACTGGGGGAGAGAAAAATCTGTTATTGACTTACTGAAAGGATCTGATGGACATGTTTATAAAGGACGGTTTAAACAGGTATGTCATAGAGGGGCACTTCGACCCTCTAAAACCTCGAGGAAATTTATTAACGTTGTATGTTTTCATTCGTAGACTATCCCACCCATTGGCAAGAATTCCACCTCTCCCCTGCATGAACATGAAGTGACATCCCTTGGTAAGGAGGAGTCACTGGTGACGTCATCACGCTCCAACTCGGGTCCCAACTCTCCGCGTAACGTAGTTGTAGGGCAGGTAAGCCAAACACACTGCAGCGAACTGAATATCAGACCAAGGGTATCCGCTTAGGGCTTCTGAAACACAGAGGCTCTGTTGTAGAGATCGATATCTAGGTTTGAATTAGCTTCCTATTTACTGTTGTTATCGCTTTTATCTCCCAAGCGTAAATTAAATGTGGGGATTTTGTCCGGTAAGCCTACACACACATTTCACAAAGTCACCTGTTCGGTGTTTGGTTTAGTGTTAACGCAGACCTCAAATATTTTCAGCAAAAATTCTAAGTGTCTTTGTTCTTAACAGCCAACAGAGGAATCCCCCAGGGAACAAAAGGGTAGTCCGCGAGAAGCACAGCCGGGGAATCAGTCACGGAACACTTCACCGAGAACTCGAATGAGACACATTGTCAAACGGCACGGCTCTGGCTCACCACCCGCTCCAGTGCCTTCACCTTCTCCCCCGACCGTGCGAGAGACTGAGGCACAGAAAGCTTCACAGAAACAGGAAAGACAAGGAGAGGTAATTTTCTCTGGCTGATCCTGCACAAACTGCAGATATTATCTGATGTCTTTTTCTATGGTTTGTTTTCATTCTTTGAAAATTTTCGTTCAGATTTGAATCTGAAATCTCACTAGTTACGACGTAATTTGGGTACTTACATCACATTGCTGGGCTTATTTCCTGGCAACTAGACAGTCCATTCCTTGAAAGCTTTTTTAAGCATGTAACGTTTTCGTTAGTATCTGAATTAGAACGACTTTCGTTCGATGTCATAGCTAATTAAGGTCAATTCCTTGATTTGAATTAACATTATAAAGCATGCGATTGATATGATGATGTTGTTGTGCTCCTTGTAGCTTGTTGTCCTGCAGTAAAGACTTAAAAGGAATTCCTGTATCGCATAGAATAAGGTGTGCTCATAGTCACATGTTCTCATTCATACACCACAGGACGCCCAGTCAAAGTTATTTACGCCAGCTGCTCCAAGGCCGTCCCCTGACGTAGCCGGAGGAAACGATGAAGTAGATCCGGGCGGAACCGAGAACGTTACGGTAGGATTCAGCGATGACGTAAAGTAAACATCTTTTTTATTGTATTAATGAGATTATATATCTTACTATTCTTCAGGAACCTCAGATGCTGCCTCCACGCTCAGAACATAAAGATGGATTCACAACAACAACGAGTAACTGACTGAAACTTAGAGGAGACCATAAGAGAGATTGAAATTGTTTTACTTGACATTTACATTGTACATTACATAGTCTTATCAAAGTTGTACATAGTTTAAGTTACTACAACATACACTATAGGAGAAACCCCAATATACTCTGTCGTCCCCAGCTAATTCGAAATGTAGTAGGTAAAGACTGAATGGCTGAAAGCGAATCGTTGTCCATTTTCCTCCATAAGACTGTGACAGGCCTGTCATTGTGTTAGCTATTTTTCCTAATTTTGGGGTCTTGACACTCACCTGGCCATCGGTTTTTCGAATGTCAACTCTGAAAAGTAGACTACCATTTCTTAAGGTCGTGCTGAGATTGCTTTCCCTCAGACCTTTAGCCGTGATTCCTGAAAAGATATTATAGGATTTTTCTGATATACACAGTATTCTGGAGTTATTGATTGATTAAACAGTGCAGTTAGGAAAGTTATCCGGAAGACATAGATATTTTATCAATATGACAGAAGTTATTTTACTCTAGAGTTGTTCATAATCGGTGACTAGATTTACACAAGGTTCATACCAAGATTAGTATTCTACAATAGTATGGGAATTTTTTAACTAGCTCTCAATACTGAGAAAAAATTATGGGACATGAGGTAAAAGTTTTGGAAAAATGGATAAAAAAAAACCTTAACAAATGCTTTTCTACTCGGGCCGCTCGGGTCACGTAATTTTATTGATAAACCCGAGTTTGGAAAATGAAAATGTTACGGACTATGTTTAGGAAAAGATATTGAATTTTCTTTAGAAAACGTACACAAACCCTGGACAAATTTCTGATGAGTATTAATTGAAAAGTTGATTGGGAAGGACGTTACATAGGCCGCTGTTCAGGAACCGGAGCCCGCAGCAGAGCAGAGGGTTGGACTCGGGCAGCATCATCCGTCCCCGTTCCCCCCTTCCCCTCTCCTTAAATTTCCCCCTGGTTTTATTTCAAGGCAATCTGATGCTATCGTGCAGCTGGTCACCGACTGCAACCCTGGTACAAATTAAATCATACATTAACAATCATGTAAATACGATAGAAATTATTTATCATTCGCATTATTGGTACTTCGACTTTGAAGGCCTACCCGTTTGATTTATCTTAGAGATTACTCATATTATCTTAAAATGATGGTCTTAATCATCATGAGAGTGTTATTTATTATCGGGTAGTCATCCCCTTTTGAGGGAAGGATTGAGTAGTTTTTTTCCTTATTTCACGAAAGAATAGGTAAATAGAAAGTATAATTGGCCATGTTACAGGAGGAAAGGAGTTTCTTGACCTAATTATAAATAGATGAGTACTATTGAAAATCGTGCGAAACCCTCGGCGCAAGATGTAAATTTGGTTTTGAAAATGTTGTGTAAACTCCAACTTGTAACTTTGGCTAATAAAGATGTGTTGATATGCAGCTCTTGGGTGCTTCAAATCTCTTCAATTTCTTCTAAATAATTTATTGCAAAGCGGTTAATGTGTATGTTTGAATTAAAACTTAACGAAGCAAACCAAGAATTTCCTTACGTGCAATTATAGCGGGGCTACCACGCCCCATACCCATAGAATAAGGTCAACCTCTTTTCGTTTGGTTGTCACGTGACTGACCGTACGTACGTACGTACGTGCCTTCAGATTGCACGGGTAGGGTAGGGGAGACTATCAAAACGAAGGGAGGCGTGTCTCAGGCGAGTCTTGGGAGCGCCGCTTTTAGGCTTGGCTAAATCTATATATAAGCCGTGACAACCTCTTTCCCAGATTGAGGGCGACAGGAAAGGAGTCACCCTGGGAACGAGTTTGTCTCGTTGTCAACACAATGACAAC
>NC_142519.1:16144675-16212175 GCF_964205215.1 Stylophora pistillata
TATTTTAGTTCTTTTAGTCGCCAAATCTATAAATAATTTCTAGAAAGTGCTTGGTAGATAAGCATCGAATATGATTACATAGGCCACAAATATATACGGCACGCCTGTTTTCTTGGGACTAGACATGTGAATAGACATAGCAAATATCTATTTTGATTATGAAAATTCAACATGGCAAGCAGTGTTTTCAGATTAGCGATGAAAATTCTTGACGATTTATAAGATAATTTAAAGAACAAATCGAATTTTCAGGGCTGATCATGGTTAACTTCATTACTCAGTTAAAGGCAAGCTGGTTTGTCTTCGGTTAGAGTTGGGGTAGGATGTGTATATGATGAAAGTCACCATTTCTTAGAAAGTTCGAAGCATATTTCTGTTTAGTATGGTTCGATACTTTCTTGGAAAACTGATTAATATTTTAGTGTTGATTGGTGTTCTAAGAAAGCCTTATAGACACGATTTTCTTAGAAAGTGGCATTGGCTAATTAGCCATTCACGACCGACGACAGGATGTTTATAAACTTTAAGATAAATTTCGCCAAATGTTCTTCAACAAACAGTATCGGTCATTGTTGCATCATATTTTGAGTCAATATACTTTGTAGAAAAGTGCCTTAAAATTAAAACGAATCCTCTTTACAATACCTTTTTTTAAGTATTCAAACATAAAGGAGCGAACAAAAGGATATTAGGGTAAGCGATGGTGGAGATTGACACATGGATTGTCGTTGAAAGACGTACTTGTCACAGTTTTGGAATTTACTGTAAAGCAATTCCTGGTGTGATTCTGATTTCTATTTAGAAAACCACCCGCCGCTTTACTCCTGACTGGAAATAAAGGATTTTCTTCTTGTGAATTGAAATACAAATTTTAGCAGCGTTTTAAAGAAAATTGATACGATTAATAAACAATTATATTTGCAGACTTTCTTATTTTGATACCAGTAATCTCAATAAATTAACTGTCTTCTCAAGTTATCGTTGTCTCGTTGCAGGAGAAGGGAAGATGCAGAGAAAAGTGTTCAGGAACTCCGTTATTTTCTGCTGAGGAAACCTAATGCTCGGGCAATGGCGATTGACATCGAAACATACGAAAACGACCACAGCAAAATTCTCGAATTTGGCTTCGTCATCACTTCGTTAGCTAGTCCTGAAGGGGACGAGCAAGCATATCATTTTATCATTAAAGAAAACCTCCACATGGTGAACAGGGATTACATTTCTGACAACCGAGATAGGTTCAGTTTTGGCACCTCACAGCGGATGTCTCTTGCAGAGGCCGCTGGAAAGTTCTCACAGCATATCAGGGACGTAGATGTGTTGGTGACTCACTCGGGCGTACACGATGAAGATTACCTTGCCAGGAACGGCATGTCCTTACAAGGGAAACAAATGTTCGATACTCAGCTTCTTGGCTTAGCACTGCTTACTGACGAGGGCAACTTGAACGTGTTTGGCCTGAAGCGCCTTATGGATGACCTGGAAATTTCGTACGACGAGGATATTCTCCATAATGCTGGAAATGACGCTCACTACACCATGAAAGTGTTCTTGGCATTGTCAAAGAAAATGTAAGAGAATTCAAGGAGCGAAGTGAGTTTCAGAACGTAGGCAGTTTTAGACTGATCAAGAAGGAAAAAAAACAGCAAAGAATATAATTTCAAATTATGTATGTTGCATGATCAGATACAGCACATTTTCCATTTCAGTGTTACGCCAAACTTTTTAGCAACATCGAAGTGAATTTTCTTCTTCTATCGCGTTAACCCTTCCTCGGTAAGAACGCGAGGCAGACATTCTGAAATTCAGCACACCTTTTATAATCACCTCGCGCGAGGCGGATTATAACGATATATGGCGCAATCCTCGACCAATCAGACCAGGAGAATCTTTATAATCACTTGAGCAATTATACTATAAAAACAGTTGTTATGTTTCTTAAAGCTTATGTACTTCAGTAAGAGAAACTGTACACCACTTATGATCGCATTCCTAGAGTTCTCAATGGGAAGTGCGTTCCGCCAGACCAGAGAAACGGGGGCTAATCTGAGACCGATTTCCTTTGTCTCCGGGACATAAAAAAAGCAGACAACGCGATAATATGGGGCGCATAGAACATGCCACGTCAGACTACTAATTTGTTGATAACTAAGCGAATGATCAGTGTTCATTGGTAGAAAAAGTAAACAAGAGTTATCATTGGTGGGTTATTTCGGAAGCGGTAAGTATATTGGCTGAGGTAATCATCCCTTTTTGTTCCAGCTCTGATTCAATCGTGAACACCGTGGCTGTTTCAGAGTTGTTTTAAACCCTTAAGTTATTTTCTTCAGCCATGGCCAACAGAAACGTAAAATTACCCGGCGACAGAGGATATGGTCGCTATCACAAGTATGAATCTATTCGTATTGAGTGGACAAAGTTTTTCGAAGGGAACTCTGAACAAAGGCCAATCGTAGCAGGTTTCTTCAAGAACTTTCACCGCGATCATCTTGGTTTTAAGTTCGTGATAGCTGAAGATTTTGATGGGACAACTCACCCTCTTGTGTCCGCGGAAAAATACGTCGAAATCAAAAAAGAATTGGAAGAGAAAACCGGTCAGACCTTACCGAAAGTGTCCAACA
Source organism: Stylophora pistillata (assembly GCF_964205215.1). Classification (NCBI taxonomy): domain Eukaryota; kingdom Metazoa; phylum Cnidaria; class Anthozoa; order Scleractinia; family Pocilloporidae; genus Stylophora; species Stylophora pistillata. Next base: position 16,147,297 of record NC_142519.1, read on the forward strand.
CCTCAGATGTGAAGATAAAGGAGGAAGGCCGATCATTTCCCGATTTACAAACTTACGTTAAATATATTAAGGCCCTCAAGCCTGAGAACGATCAAATAAAAGTCAGGTAGGGGTTTTTATGTGATTCTGCCATTCAATAACTTTTTATCTTGGCCTTTAAGCCTGTTTGGGCTTCTCTCGGTTGACTAAACAGCTTGCAATGAATGTTGTAGATGATTCAGCAAAAATTTTGAAAACAAGGTATATTTCTCGTGTCGTTTGAAAATTGGTTCTGTTAGCCCCGCCTTATTTTTACTCTTGGTTTTCTCTCGATACTACATGAATTTTTGCACAGATGCAATTTATAGTCGTATAGCGCGGGTTCGATCCCACGTGTCGTTTGCTAGTTTCTTTCGACCAGCTTTCCAGTTGAAATGCAACCACATTTTCTTCTCCAAGTGATAACATTGCTAGTAGCAATTCCTCTACAACCCTGGGCTAATCTTCCTCTCAGGTGCGTAAACATCACAAGCATGTACAAGAAGGATGCTTAAAAACCTTCAACTCTGTAAATAAGAATCAAAAGAGATTTCTTATGACATAAAACTGTAAAAACGAACGATAAATGAATCGGACGTTTCGGAGTAGTCATGACTCCATTATCAAGGAAAATATAAAAGATCATGCAAATTGCAACATATAAAGCGTTTTTGGCGCGAAGAATCATGAACGTAAGAGGGTGCGAAGATCATAAAAATATTATAAAAATATTTTCGCACGAATAGAGTCTGATTGTACGTTGAGATTTGGCCTTAACGCTCTCATAAAAAGCATTTCGTACACTAAGCAGTCAAATTTGTTTCTGCATTTCTTAAGCACTTCGAAACGCTTTAGCAGGCCAAAACATCAGTATTCTTGTTAATTCTACCATCAAAAGCTTCGTTGACTCCAAAATTTGCGACCAACAGCAGCCTTTATCGCCATCTCAAGAGACAGACGACACGATTCGAGTGGTTTTAGATGATTTAAAGATCAAATCTCAGCAGATACAGTTGTGAGGAAACAACTTAAGGATCTAGCCTAAAAGTAAATACCACCATCCAGCCTGTGTTTGTCAGGCGGAAAACTGAACAAGAATTAAATGTGAAGGAATCAAAGCCACCAATTGTAAATCAGGAGTGTCTTGTCTACGGTTTTCGTTGTGACCTGTGTGATGCGGGTTATGTAGATTACACACGCGGACATTTACATAATCGTGTAAAAGGACGTAAACAACAATCCTCCGCCATTGTCAAACGCCATAAGAACATGCACGGGAAAATGCCGCAGGGCCTGCTAAAGCGTTTCGAAGTGCTTAAGAAATGCAGAAACAAATTTGACTGCCTACTGTACGAAATGCTTTTTATAAGAGCGTTAAGGCCAAATCTCAACGTACAATCAGACTCCATTTGTGCGAAAATATTCAGTTTATAATATTTTTATGATCTACGCACCCTCTTACGTTAATTCTTCGCGCCAAAAACGCTTTATATGTTGCAATTTGCATGATCTTTTATATTTTCCTTGATAATGGAGTCATGACTACTCCGAAACGTGGGATTTTATCGTTCGTTTTTACATTTTTATGTCTGTAAATAAGAAGAGAACTACTATCATGTTTTCTGAAAAAATGCAGTTGGGTTGTTTTCTTGGAACAAGACCAAAAAAATGTATTTTGATGGTTAAAAGCAGTCTGCGTGAAATATATTTTCACAGGAATGATGAAAATTGTTAACGGTTTATACTGAGCTAGATAGGCTTCAAAAAGTTAAGCAAAAGCCGTTCAAAAAGGACCGAGCAGTTGAAATTACTACTTTGATAAAAAAAATAACATTGATTGTTCATTTAATCAATGAAAATTTTATCACCTGCCTGAATTTTTGAAGCATATACTTTACCTCCTTTCTTAGAAAAGTCGGGAGGGTATTTCCGCTCAGTAATCATGGCTTTCTTGGAAAACCATTAATTTTTCATCTGGTTTTGGTGGTTCCTGGGTGTGCCTCATCAAAGCAGATTTCCCAGAAAGCGTTAATATTTAATATTATGCACGACGTAACGATCAATATCCTTTCAACGGAAAAATGTCTCTAGAGTTGCCTTATCCAACCAGCATGAGTCAGTGTCACTCGTTACTCACATTTTGATTCATTCAGCGTTGCAAAATATCGCCGTGATATCATAAGAATCGCCAAACATGTTAGGATAGGCAAACACAGAGGAACAAATTAAAGGGAACGAGAATGGCTAGCTCTGGCGGAAATTAAGCAACCTTAAGTCAAACTTGCCACAGTTCTGAAAATCCCTGTGAAGTATCTCTACCGAAGTAAATTCATTCTTTTTGGAAACAATGAGTACTTTCATTCCTCAAAGGAGAAAAGAAATGTTCTTTCAGCAAATATAATTTGTTTTAGCGATTTACAATTTGATTCAATAGATAAACGTGAGCCGAAATTTCATTCATACTGTCTTCTTATCATTGTCTCATTGCAGGAGGAGGGAAGATGCAAAGAAAAGTGTCGGTGAACTCCGTACTTTCCTGTCAAGCAATCCCAATGCTCGAGCAATGGCTTTTGACATAGAAACATACGAAAACGACCACAGCAAAATTCTCGAAATTGGCTTCGTCATCACTTCCCTGGCCTCTCCTGAAGGGAACGAGGAAACATATCATTTTATCATCAAAGAAAACCTCCACATGGTGAACAGGGATTACGTTCCTGACAACCGAGAGAAGTTCAGCTTTGGCGACTCGGAGCACATGTCCCTTGCAGAGGCTACTAAAAAGTTCTCGCAGTATATCAGGAACGTAGATGTGCTGGTGACTCACTCAGGCGGTCACGATAAGGAATACCTTGAGAGTAACGGTATGTCTCTGGAAGGGAAACCAATGTTCGACACTCAGCTTCTTGGCCTGGCACTGCTGACTGACGAGAACTTCTTGAACGTGTTTGGCCTGAAGCGCCTGATGGGTGACCTGAAGATTTCGTATGACGAGGACATTCTCCATAACGCTGGAAATGACGCTCACTACACTATGCAAGTGTTCCTGGCATTGACAAAGAAAGTGTGATGAGAAGGCCACGAATGAAATGATTTTCAGATCTTCAGAAATTTAAAACTGATCAAGAACATGCAGCAAAGGACAAATTTTGTTGAGTTATGCAGGCTGCATAACTCAAACATTTGAACTTAAGCTAATAGGATCGGTTACTTATCTTTACTTCATTTTTTGTCTTTAATATGATTTCAATGGCAGTAGTGTTGTAGTCTGATCGGTCATTTCATACGATAAACAAGAGAGATTGCTATAATCTGATTGCTATGATCTGCTCAAGAGAGGTTGCAATCGAGTTTTCCTTATGTGAACACCCTTGATGCAGGAAAAAGTAGTTTCTAAAGGGAGGTGGTCTATCAAAGAAGCATAAACTGATTGAAATCATTGATTCTTACCCTTTCCTCTGCGAACACGTTTTCCATATCTTTCATATTATAGTTCGTCACTCGCTTAATCGATGTTAGCTTTTACGATAAGTACCTTCGTCAACCTCATTCCCAGGGTCTCATCTTCCCTCCCTCCCGAAGCGAGAGACCCTGAGAACGAGATTGCACTTGGGTTCCTTAATAAATTAAATGAAAAATCGATTTACAGATAAAAAAAAACAAAAGCAATCACACAATAGGAAAACTTTCTATCGATTTTACTCTTTAAAATAACTCGCCTTGACGAGTACAGCTGAGAAAGACACTGCACTTGACACTGAGCTAATTATGTTTTGTTTGGCAATGTCTCTAACACGTGTAGGTAAAGAGTATATCACATGGGCATAACTAATAAAACTGAGTCTGTATTTCACTGAAGATTATGATATTTACCTGTTCCCTGGGAGGAATACAAACCCTGTATCACCTTAAGATGGCTGACAGGTATTTGGTACCGTTCTCCAGTTGTTGCACGAGGGTAAGATGCAATGAGGATCAGTAATTTCTAACGCGTTCTGTGCGACACTGAAAGATTTCATTGTATGCAACAAAGTGACCCATGTTGAAACTCTGGGCTGTAGCCTGGATTTTACATAAGAGAGAGGGGGGAGGGTAAAACTGTATCATTGGCAGTTAGGATTACATAAGATCACTTTTTTCTTACAAAGACAGGTGGAGAGATCACATTCATACTTAGTCCACTCCCCCCTCCCCCCCTACCATCCTGTACAACAAAACCAGGAAGAAAATGAATGAAAACTTACTTCATTCAGATGGTTGGTATTAAGAATTCATGTTCTTGGATCTAACGTTTTAAAAATCTTCACATGAGAAAAAGAAAGCACTGGAAACAACAACAACAACAAAATAGCCAATACTGAAAGACTTTGATATTTTATTATCAGTTTTCTTTACAAGTACACAGGAATACAAACAATGATATACAACGAACTAGACAGCAAAGGAAAAAAAACACATACTCCAGGAATTACTCATAGCCCCTGCAAATAGATTTTAGATTATTCACATTAGCAAAGGAAGAATATTCATTTTGACACCAGTCATCACAAATAATAATAAGTGTCTGCATTTAAAAATTGTTCACACTCACTTGACCATTGGAGCAATTTCCCAATTGGTTTGCGCACTGGTTGCAGGTTCAATCACAACACCATCACTTGTAATGACTGCAATTTCATACTGAAATCAAATGAACATCCATTTTAACTGCTTTGGCTTTGAATGCAAACTTAAAGTGACTCCTCGTAGATTCAACATTGTACAAAAAGTGATACAAACCTTGTTTAATGACCTGGCATCTCTGTAAAACAACACTTGCAGACATTTAGTGATCACTTGCCTTGCCTCTTCTAGAGACATACTGGGATTCTTTTCAAATGCACCACGAAGAATTGGCTGAAATAGGAAACCAATATTCAAAACTTAACGTTGACAACAATGTTCCTTCAAAACAAGAAAACAATGAAATTGGCTGGCTTTGCACTGGTACTGACGAGTGCAAGAAAATTCTGTACTCTTGATTGTTTATATTTTTTCATACCTCCAATTTGGCCTAAGAGGAATTACTGTATAATGGAACAACTCAATTTGAAGGAGGAGAAGAATATTAGTTTGATACATATGGTGCTGTAATCATTTCCATCAGAGGAACATGCAAGAGCCCTTTGGCAGTAGATGAATTTCACAGACTCTGAGTGAAAAGCTAACAAACAAGTTGAGAAACAGAGATGTTTGGAATTCAAATAAAGATACCAAGCTGAAGCAACATCCCCTGGCTAAAAAGAGGTGTAGTTAAATTAGACAACACAAAATTTATCACAAAGTAGTCTTTAATTTTATACTTTGATCATGCTACATAAAGATAACACACAGAGGTTGATCAGAAGCTTACGTCCTTTAACAGGAAACCAATTCATCAGACAATGACATACAGGTAGACTTTATCACTACAGGTAACTGCATTGTTCCAGAATATCATGAAGGTAACAATTAGATTAATAATTTCAAAAGACAATATTTTTTCTCACCTGAGCGAGATATGCACCAAACCCAGTGGCTATTGTGGGTGCTTCAAAAGCTATGCCAATCTTGTCAACACATCCCAGGAAACTGTTGAGCACACCAGAAAAATAACTTAGGTCACCATAGTGTTTACTCAAATGCCCTGACAGCGAGGTAGTAGGAGTAACTGCCACCTTAAATTCTTAATATTACCAAGCAACAAAACACATCACTGACTAATTTTGCATAGCTTTGTTGATTATTCTCATATTTTTACCCCAACCCATTAAGAGGGTAGGGGGTATTTTGTTACATTTTCTTGAATTCATGTCACCCATGATTAAACCCTGCAGAGAGAAGCAAACTAATCATTTAGCATTACTCTTGAATGTATGCCTCATCCAACCAGAAGAACACAGCATTAACTTAAAGCTTGTTGGGAAAAAAGGAAATAAGGAAATGGGCTAAGTGAAATTCAGTTAACTAGACCATCCTCAAGACCTTCAATAAAAAAGGGAGACAATTTAAGTTGTAATACATGTCTTTTCTAACTAATATTTACAGATATGATTTACCCACATTGTTGTCAATCATTAAAGAAATTAGTCAAAAAGTTTGAAATAAATGCCTCCTCCAAATCAATACTGCCGTCAAACAAATCTCAAATAAAACAACAAACATATGAAATACACAAATAGGAAAATGCTAATTAAGAAAATCTCAAATAGGAAATGCTAAAAATTTACTCAGTGTATCAGCATTCAATCTAGAAAACATGGTATTTAATATACAGTTGCTTTTGTTGCAATAAATAAAATAGCTGTTTCCACAAGGATGAAAATGCTCTTAACTCCTACACAGACAGTTTTTCCAAATCACATGAAAATTCATAATGGTAACTGAACTGAGTGGAGTGCAATTTGGGCTGAAATCATATGCAGGATTTCAAAATTGAATGAGCACACAGCGCGAGTTCAATTTGAAATCAAAAGTATGATTTCAGACCAAAATTGCACAACATGAGGTTAAATTACCACTTTATTATATCCATTTTGAAATCACCCAAATACAGGACTTGGTCAATTCAAATATTTTACTGATGCAGTACTGAGCCAGTTTTTAAATAAAAAGTGGAACCAGAAATGCTTTTACATCTTATTTTGTATGCAAAACAGAAAGACTTTGACGTCATGTGTCAAAAACTCAGTCAAGCATAAAATGATGCGATTTAGAGCAAAAAATGGTGCGATTCGAGAATAAATCACACCAATTAGAGTCAATCAGATTACAGGGACCACCAGTGATTTCAAAATGGATGTAAACAACTTACACATTTCACTCTCAAGATCTCATTAATGATTCTCCTTACTGTCTACTATACAATTCTTGAGGTTAGTTGGGAGAATTTGGCATTGGATCAGCTTATAATAATCTATTTTCTATTTCTCTTTATTCTCATTACTTGTCTGCTTGATATTGTATTGATATTGTAAGGAGAAATTCTGTCTTGATCACTCATGGGAGTCAAAGGGTTAAGATATTTTTAGCAAGCAAAGCTAGAGCAGCAAAGAGTACTTGATTTATATCAATATTCTCACCTCTCTCCATTGTGAACACCACCAACAACAATCTGATTCCACAGAGGATCAAAACGCGTGCGCCTGCATTGAAAATACAAAGACATCAAGTTGCGAATTTGTGATTGCAGGAATGTGTGCAAAAGATTGTGTTTCCCACATAATTGTCGGTGACATAAGATGTCATTTTACAATAAGTAAATACCTGTAATACATTATTCTTGTTAACCAGGAATATATGGACTTTGGAGTGTAACCATGGCCATCATTTAAACAGGCATCATCAATACTGAAAGATGACAAAGAAATGCTCATTTCTCTTGTGACCCAGCAAAAAAAGAATTCAATCATTTAGCAAATACAATATGAGAGAATTCTTAATTGTTCATCAACATCTCAACTGCTACTTCTCTCTGTCATCAGCCAAAAGAGCTAACAGATAATGAATCACAGTTAGTGGTTGTGATCTAAAGACAATTGACAATTATTGGATTCAGTTTTCACATAATAGTAATAATTATCAAGTCTGAAGTTTGTGTTATCTGCCAAATACAAGGGCTAAGGCAGCTAACACAAACTGAGGCCTTGATAATTATCACTATCATTTGAAAACTGAATCCAAAAATTGTTTATTAGGCATATTCCTGAGCTGCACTTGTAAAGACTAGAGCACATAAAACCATTGTCTGTAGGTGTGACATCACATTCATATATAAAATCTCTGTCTGTAGGTATGACATAAGAGAATGTATAACAATAACTACTAGTTTCTTTATTGTTTGATAAACTGGATGGAAAAAGATGTAAACTGTATATACTTTAGAAGTTTTATAAATGGCCATAAAGAGGGTTCAAGTGGATATTCAAATTTATTAAAAACTGGATCATTGGATAATGCAATTCAAGACTTTTTATTGGCTTAGCCATTATGGTATATGAGCCAATATACCATAATCTAATATCTGTATATTGTAACATCCCGTTTCTTTTTACAAAATAAAGTCGAGAAGATTTGTCTAATATCTTGGGGGCGTCTTTTTTTAATAGAACAATTATTCCACTCGTGCTTGTTGGATATGAGATGATTATAGCCAACTCGGTGCTACGTGCCTTGTTGGCTATCTATCATCTCATATCCAACATGCGCTCATGGAATAATTGTTAAGTAGATGTTGTAGTTCAATTTTATCCTCTAGTTTAATTTTTTCCAAACCAGTTCAATTTTTTTGGCCCAGTTTAATTTTTTTTTTAACCATTTTAATTTTACTGATTAAGGTTAGGATTAGGGTTAGGGTCAGGGATGGTACCAAATGCTTTTCCAGCCAGTCAAACAAACAATACCAGCATTGGTACTCAGTAATGGCTTTTTACTTCTTGAAACAAAATGATGAATTGACAGAACCTCGTAAGAAGTATTACTTGACAAATTCTTTAAATAGATTAAATAGCTTTCTTGCACGCTGCAGAAAATGTTAGCTCAGTAGTGCAATCAAGTTCAATGTTCTGAGTGGCAGCTGTGCAAGGATTTAAACGGATGGGTGAAATTAATGTGTTTATTCTACCAAATTTGGTTACAACACGTGCGTAGGTGTTTACAATTTCTTCAATTTTTCCCAGAAGAAGATTTGAATGCAGAGGTGATGTTTTGTCAACATGGTCAATTTTTATAGAGACAATGTCTCCAACTTTAAATTTTCTAGGTTGGGTTTTTTTTTTGGCTTTGGGTTACCATTTCATTGTTGTACTTTTCCTGATTTTCAGTTATTTTTTGTTGTTTTCTTGGTTGTTCCTCATGATTTTCACAGTCTCTATGGCTTTTAATACCATAAACAGCCTCATATGGCATCATCTTTATTGCTCGATTGTAGCGTGTGTTTTTAGTATAAGCTGCTTCTAATGTTTTTTGACACCATTTCTGAACACTTGAGGAAGAGGTGCTCATTATTAACACTCTCGTATCCTCTTTCCAGGATCTATTTGATCTTTCAACCAAACCTTGAGTGGTTGGAATTTGTGGAGAGCCATGAGCCAATTTAATGCCATTTTCTTCACAAAATGTTTCCATCTTTTTGTTAGCAAATTCTTTACCATTGTAGGTTAGGATTTTTTTTGGAAAGCCACAACCTCGTTCCCAGGGTCTCTCATCTTCCAGCCCCCTGGAGCGAGCGAGGAGAGACAGGAAGACGAGAGACCCTGGGAACAAGGTTGTAGCATTTGAATCCAGTAAGTACTTCATCGGCACACTTGGCACTCAAAGGTGTTACGTACACATACTTAGTATGCTGGTCAGATATGTTCATGGCCCATGTGTGCTTTTTGGTACAATCACAAGGACAGTGATGGAAGTCCATTAAATCTATCTCTAAGAGAGATAGAAATGTTGGAGATTGAATAGGTTTATCAACAACCTTAACATGGATAGTAACCGGCTGCTGCTCGGCATGTATTGAACACAGACCAACAAATATGGCTACCACTTTCACATTGACTTCAGAATAGTTGTTACTGATCCATTTACAAGTTATTTGTCCACCCCGATGAGCAGTGTGATTGTGAGCAAGAGCCAACACATTGTGAATTTCCCTCTTAGGAACAACTTTTTTCTTGTTTTGCGTTATTATTGAGTTTTCTGAATACGCCCAATGCTTTCTTATGGCTGTTTATTTCTCCCACTTAGACAGCAAGGGTTCTTCGGATTGAATTCCAAGCCGAGTCTTGGCCTGATATTTGAGATAGGCTTTTGCTTTATCGAAGAATGAATCCTCGATAAAAAGTGTTATCTGCGATTCCTTTTTGGCCTGTTTGTTTTTAAAGGCATTCAACTGTTCATAAAATATGTATCTCGGTACACATGGTACATGAGCTTCAGTCATGTTTTGAGCTTGAAGTCCTGGTCTCTACCAAATGCACATGTTTTTTTCTTTATGAATATTTCAAGAACAAGTTTGGCAGAGGGGAGGGAGGTCTGGGGCTAATTACTGATAAGACCGACAAATATCCCAAGTTTGTCAACAACATGCACCGTGGTCTAATGGAGAGAATGGATGTCTGCAAAGCTAGAGGTTGGTGGTTCAAATCGTGGTAAGAGTAATATAAAAGAATAAAAGAAGTATTATATGAGTGAAAAGGAAGTAAATTAGGTGGGAAATATAAAAGATCCTGTGGGGTGGGGTAGATTATATTCTCAAGGAAAATTGTGTGGATGACAGGTTATAAGAGAGAATAAGTGGATGAGAAATCACAGGGAAATCTTCATCTTTCTTTTGATTCTTTTTCAGAAGCCCCTCAAGACATGCCCTTATTTTCCATCCACACCCCAAAAAGAAAAGACCCTTTTTCAGAAAGTTGATAAAAAAACTAGTTAAAAAAAATTAAACTGGTTCAAAAAATTGAACTGGTTTGGAAAAAATTAAACCAGAGGATAAAATTGAACTACAACAGATACCAACTACAGTGTATGTGATACTGGTACCAGACTTACACTTTCTGATCCAAAAGTGATTTCAGATGCTGAAAATCAGCATAATCCCCAGAACCACCAACAACCGTGTTATTACCAACAGCAGTGAGTCTTGAGACCTCTCGGAATCTTGCAAGAGATCCGTAAGACCCTAGAAGCACACAATATTGGTAGCACTATCATTTTAACTATTTCCTAACATGAAAATACTTATCATACACTTATATGTGATAGCCAAGCTAGATGGCCCGCTCGTGAACTGAGAAAAAAAATCATTATGTAAGTAAATGAGATTTCAAAAAATCACTGTAGTATAACCAACCTAAGGTGTCTGCTGCCATAAGAATTCCACCATCAAACTTCACACCAAGTACAGATGTACCAGTTGTAGTGGGGTACCTGAAAATTGAATTGAATAATTGTGACAAAATATCACGAAGCAAAGTCTTCTTCAAACCCAGAAAAATTAGAGAGTTCCCATAAAAGAAACGGAATATGTTATCGATCAGTGGGATTTATTACCATGCAAGCTTATCTGTAAAATTTACCACTTTGGTCAAAATCTTTCTCGATATAACGTTTGATAAAATGAAAAGCTATATCCCAATAGATATCCAAAGAAAAATTCATGCCTTTGAACCAGTTTCAACGAGTTCATTAAAAACCAACATCTCTCATCAAACACATGTACAATTTGTCACTGACCACTCTATAAACAGATATTTACTTACAAAGTTCTTTTAGCCGGTGAAAATTGTTCAGCTGTTTTAGAATTACTTGGATTGCCTGGTAAGTTATAAAATGCGCCTGGCGATGGACCATTGCTCCAAAACTGATCTTGAAATCCAGGGACATTCATTGCAGCCATTTTTCTCTTCTTTTTGCCTGAGTCATTCCCAGCATGCATTACAGTAAAAAGATGTTTTCTTCAGGGGTGGGTTAAGTTTTCTGTAAACAGTTAAATTTAAGACTCAGAAAAGAAAAAAGAGAGAAATGAAAGAAAATATCGATGTTTTAGCTATCTTACAAGATAATTGATACTTTTTCTAAGAAGTTTATCGGGAGAGCTATGCTACCGAAAAGTTTTCAACGATTTATTGTGTGTCCCTTTTCCATATTTCTACCTACCCCTCCCTTTATCTCTTTGCTTTGTACCTTTTTTGCCGCTGATCTTTGCAGGCGCAAGCTCACTTGTATCCGTTCAAAATGGCGGATAAAGTAGAGAGTCTCGTCGTGGGCAGAGAAACCCGGCGAAATGCTGGAAACTTGATGTCGAAACTGATAGAAGATGAACAAGAAGTTGATGATTTTTACAAAACAGCTTTTGGAGGTTTTGAAGAAGAATCCGGGGATGAGAAGTATTCTACTGAGGAAGAAGAAGCGGACGTTGTTGACTCCGACTTTAGCGTCTCTGAGACAGATGAAGTGATAGACGATCAGGCAGATGACGAACCAGTAAAAAAGCGAAAAAAGCTGGTAATCAAACCGTATAAGGCTCCGAAGAAAGATACAGGTCCTTCAACTGCTACTAAAGAGCCAGAAGCGAAAAAACGGAAAAGTTTCGAGGACGCTCCTCGAGAAGGCGTGAGAAAATCAACTAGGGCGCTTACTGTTGAACGCGCCGAAGCAACGAAGAATCGTTTCAAACTTGAGAAGGAGAAAAAGAACTTGCTTAAAAAGAAGCAGCCGAAAAAGTTTCTCGACATGAGGCGCCTTACTCAAGAAGAACTTTTGGCAGAGGCGAAAATAACGGAAGAGGAGAACGTGGCTTCGCTGCAAGCTTATCAACAATTGGAGGCCGATAAAAAGAAAACAAAAATCCAGAAGGTTGCATTGAAGGGACCCATTATCCGCTTCCACTCTCTGTCCATGCCAGTCGTAGAAGTTTCAGAGCCTCTGGTGAAGGTTGATGACAATGAAGATGAAGAAGTGAATGTAGATTCAACAAAGAGGTGTTGCAGGAATTTTTTGATTTTCACAGACGCAAAGAATTTTCCCTCTGCATATTTTCCTACCAAAAAACTTAAAGTTCCACACAAGACGTACTGTCCAGTCACAGGGTCACCAGCTCGATATCAAGACCCTGTCACAGGTTTGCCATTTGCAAATGCACAGGCTTTTAGATACATAAGAGAGAGATATGCAATGCAAGTAGAGGAAATGAAAGGAAAGACTTCTGAACTCGAACAAAGAAGAGCGAGAAAGTTGTAGGATCAGTAACTGCCTATCTTAAACTATATGAAACTGAGAAGTATATTGGGAACGGTTAAACCAGGTCATGTGGCCCCTGAAACATATTCTGTAACAGTTATGTATCTGTGAATTATTTAATTATTCAATGTATGTATCATTGCAGGTATTGAATTTTTGGATCTACAAGCATTTTCCTTTCTGGTTTTGTTAATGGTAGATTTACATGATCTCACTCCAAATTTATAACAATGCAAGCTGAACATTCCTTCCTGTGATATCACTGTATTATAGAGAGTTTTTGTGTACAAAGATGGGAGATTGTGCAATCTTATGATATCTAAGGTACAGGGCTCGACACTAACAGTAGCCCACTAGCCACAGACTAGTAGAAATTCAGTTTTGGCTACTGGTTTTCAGTTTCCACTAGCCAGTTTGGCTAGTAAACAGAGTGAAATCGTCATTACACCTAAAAACATATAAGATGTCACTAGCAACTTGGTGAGTAAGTTGAAAAGTTAGTGTCGAGCCCTGAAGGTAGCTGTATTCTTTAGAATTACTGTGAGTTATGCATGTGAGAATGCACATTTGAGCTCTGTCTGAAGCGACAGCTTACAAATTCAAGTTTTCAAAATGATTTCATGATCTACATCTATTAGGGATTGCTTCTATTGGTTTGAATTCAATGCTGTCTTCTTGATTTCTCAAAAAGAATATGCACATCACCATTCATTAACATGAATAGTTAACCATACATTAACATGTCCATCCATTGGTAATGTGATTCAACTCAGCCATAAAATATTTTACTAGTCAAATTATTTTTTGTTTTTGATATTGTTATTAAAGGTGTTAGCCACTGTCATTTTTACAAGTTAAAGTATTATCTTGTATAAACTTATATATAAATCCATTAAAAATGTTTAATTAATTGTAAGCACTGTTTACTGTTTTAATATTGGGAATCAGGAAGCCAAATTTAATTTCCAAAAATATTGAAATATTCAAACATCTGTACTTAAAACTGTGCTTTTTCTTTCTTGAATGATGTAATAGGCCAACACTCAAATGTAATTTAAACTTGGGGGTTCTTTACTGGAAAAGCGTCCATCAAACCGCTAATTTTCGTAAGGGGAAAAATATGTAGCCCACACAAAAAAATCAACTTAAAGATATCAGCAATGAAAATTCACACCAGAAATATAAAAAATGTAATCTTTTATTAAAAATTACAATACCAAGATAAAATTACATATTTTTTATGTAACAACCTAAACTGTTGATTTTCTGAGTTGCCAGCGTCTATTTCTGTCCAATGTTTAATAATGTGTATTTGTTTTTTATTGTTATTTAACTGTTAACCGACCCTCTCTCCTTAGCCAATTCTTAATATAGCGCGCTGTGAGAGCTCCAATTCTCCCTTCCCCACCCGTCTAGATGTGAACCAAAGTTTGTAGATTTTTTACCCATGAAAGGAAAATGGATGAAGCACTTACACACGATCAAACTTCTTGTGAAAATAAATCATGATAAAAAGTCTTCTATTGTGGTCCAACGTTTGTTTTGTTCACTTTTTCTCTCTTTCTTAGTTGTGCAATGTCTTTAAAAAACAATCTAACAAAGATGATTAACTTAAAAGATTTTCCCTGGGAAGTTCTGCTGCAAGAACGGACTTAAAATAGCCGACGAAGCTTTTGCACGGGCGAATACCGATCACGAGCTTTTGATAAGCTCATAATTTAAGGCATTCACAGTATTCCTGCTTAAGAAGCGATAGAAAAATCTTCATGATGCAAAAGGCGTTGTAACCAGCGTTTTGAAGTCTGCGAATTTCACACGGAATTTCCAGCTTAATCAGAATGTCTTCTATGCTGTTGTTTTTTCGAGAGTCAGGAAAAAAAACAGAATAGAGAGTGAGTGTATCAATAATTTCCTTGTGTTCTTCGTGAAGGCCTTGAGACTTGAGGAAGCTACGAATATCTTCTGTAGATGTTGAATGGGTCATCAAAAAATCAACCTTCGAAATGTGTACTTGCAGCTTGGTTATTATATCAGTTAGTCTTGCAACCTCTGCATTGCGAAATAAAGAGGTGTCGTAGTTCTCTAACTGCGTATTATTGTTTAACAAAGATATATTTTCCTTTACTAAGAATAGATGACTGTTTTCACCGTCCTGCTCACTTTCCAACGAAAACACTACGTACCCAATTTGCAAGATTTTTGTGTAGTCTTGCTCAAAAAATTTGACGTTGAAAGCTAAAAATAAGGGTGGTTTCTGGTCAATAGTTTCATTTATCCTTTGAAGTGAATGCACTCCGTTGATGTGCCTTTGACGAGCAATGGAACGATTTTTCTGTCGCAACTGGTCATTGAAGATGACGAAATCTTTCAAGGTTTTAAAGACTCGCATTATTTGCGGTGTTTTCCTGGATAATTTAACTGGTTCAACATCAGGCAAATTTTTTGTCATCTCTGCTGCTTTTTCCATCTTTTCTTTAAATAATTCATACCCTTTGAAATCCAGGAAAATTCCAGCGTTGTGATCGAGACCGTAGGCTACCACAAAAATCATTTCTTTCAAATGGCGATCGAAAGAATGATTGAAATAATACTTAATTCGTTCGTAGCAGTTTTTCCCTTGTTCGCGACTAGCTCGTGTCCAGGTCTCTCTCAACGTCTCAAAATTGTACATGTAGTCCGGGCAGTTCTTGCACACCATAGAACATGGTAACGTACATCTGTCTTCTAATCGATGCTTAAATTCGCTCATGTTTTTGATGCGGACCCAGCATACTGTACTTTCATCAGAAACAATCTACATGTCATTTGCATTGAACCTGCAACATGAGATCATTACGTAATTAAATTTCTCGAAATAATTGAAAACAAACTATCTTAACATTGCTAATTTTTGCCTGCAAGTAATTTCGTAAAATTAATTTTGTTTATTCTGAACATGAAGTGACATATTTCGAAAGACTTGATTTCTGCGATTTTGAAGGAAAATTGGTCAAGATTATCCAAATTTCGAAGATCCACATCTTCATTGGAAGTGCAATATCCAACTTTGCCGTGAAAAAATTTCAAATCACAGAAGTTCTACAGCTAAGAACGGAACCAATGTTGTGCATATTCGTCTTTTTTACGGACCAAGCACTACAATATGAAGCAAGAAGACGTCCTTTACAGTCACAATACGGATATTCCGACTTGAAACTTTTACAAAGATGGTTCTCTCGGCTGGCATTGATAAGGCGATGAAATGAACAGCATGATCGTTTTTGACAACTGTACGTCTAAAGTCCGAAAACGTTTTCTAATTTTTTTGGTAATTCTTTTTAATGGACTTGGAGATCGTAAACATTATGCAATTGAAGTCCTGTCAATATAACTTAAAATATCGCACAAGCTGCTATCATCAGCAAGATTATGAACTGGAGATATCTAAGTCTGTAAAGACTTTGTTGAAACTTGGAAATATCATAAATGCATGCTGGGAAAATTCTTGACTTGACTTAACTATTATGAAATATCAGTGAAATTTATACCAAGGGCTCTACAATGCCTGGTTTCAGTTCAGAAGAAAGCAAAACTGAGGAAGCCTCAGCCCAGAGCAGCTTACCGCAACTGGAACTCTTGTTTGTGCACAAGCTAAGTAGATTGTGTTCAGCATAAATATGGAATTGCTCTGGGCCGGGTTGTTCAAAGATGGGTTTAGATAACCCAGGGTTAGCATGAATTTTGATTTCAGATCTGAAATTAAAGCTTTAGAAGAAAATTAAGTTTAATTATTTTTATCTAAAATTTAATGATTGGATGCTCTAAAGGGAAAATTATCCCAAGAAGGCTCTTGAATCGAGAAACAAAGAAACCTGGATTAAAATTTAACCCCGGGTTAGTGCTAATCGGCCTTCGAACGATAACTAAAAACTGGCTTGCCATGGGGCTATGAGATTGATTGCGCACTTGCGGGACGACATCATTCTGCAGGATTCGGTTCTTTACATCTCAGGGTTTTTTTTTATCACACTAAGAAAAAAGAGATTGATCGCACACTCGCGGTGCTACATCATTTTGCTGGATCGATATTTTAAATCTCAGGGTTTTTCTTTTTTATCACGCCAGGGAAAATAACCCAGCTATCTATGAGATTGATGGCACACTTGCGGCACGACATCATTTTGCAGGATCGATTTTTTAAATCTCAGGGTTTTTTTATCACACCAGGGAAAATATATAGCCCTGCTATCTATGAGATTGATCGCACACTTGCAGTGCGACATCATTTTGCAGGATCTAAGTGAATTGGAAACCTGAAGTTATTTTACCTTCATCTCCACAAGCAGATATTCTAAACGTGTTTTGAGATGTTTGAAATCACCTCGAAAATGAAGAAAACCGAAAATGCAATAGGTTAGCAGTTGGAACTGAAAAGAGAATCGAAAATTAACATAAAATTGATAAATTCAAAAAGGAGCAAATGGCGAAAAAAAAAACCGATCTAATACTACGAGGTCGAAAAATTTGGGCATAAGTTTCAAGATTCGAGAACCGATTTAGAAGAACTCGTGTTTATCAGTCCCTTAATTCAAAATTTAGATTTACTTATTTGATCTTCAACCTGCGTGTCACAAACAACCGGCATACAAGAGTCTCTGAAGGAGAGCCCCAGAGTTAGGGGGGCTCCGAAGTCGTTTATCATCAAACAAGAATCAAGAAACCAAATATAGATTTGATAAGGTCCTGTTTGGAGTGATTGATCTCCATCAAGATCTTACAGTGTGTAGTCAGTTGCACTGTTGTCTTTAATGAAATCGCAATACATAATTAGCTGTCAGTGGCAAACAATAAAGCAAAATCTGTACAGGAATATTTTTCACGCATGCAAGGCTGCATAGTCTATGTACAGCGCTTATAGCGAATAACGCAAGTGGCATCTTGTTATCAGTTCGATTGCCTCTTTTTAAGACTCTCAATTCTTCCTATGTAAGCATTTCTTCATCAGACAGGATTGTGGTAAGCACAAATCAAAACAGATAAACCCTGTCCTTGGATCTCAGAGATTGTTTTCCTTTCCATGATTCCTGTAGTTTATCATGATTTTGGTCATATTGTAGTTTACTTTGTCCAAAAGGGAAATGTTTATGGACTACACTTACCTTAAGCTGTCTCGGCTGAGTTTTACAACGTTATACTAGCAACTGATCTTAGCCTGTCAGTTGGAGAAACAAACGAAACCACACAATTATGCATATTCGGAGTCAATTCGCGGTAACGTTGTTTTAAACACAATCAAATTCATTTGACCTTCAAAGCCCTTTTGTAATTTTTATCTCAGCGTTTCCTTTGTTCCCACTGAAGATTTCTTTGTGGTGGTATGATATAAAGTGATCGAAAAACAGCGGTAGACAACCGCAGGAAGGAGTCCTATAATTGAAATTAGAAAATGTAGAAAAAAAGAATTGAACATGTGACAAAGCCAAGAGTAATTCTTGTAGAGTCTGGTTAGGATTACCTGGCAACTGTCAAAAGCTACAACGTTAATTATTTTTCCATTCGCGAGAAGAGGAAGAAAAACAAAAGACTAACAGAACTAGCAAATTTCGCTTTTCTTTTTATCATCAGCGAAACTAGCGACCACTGAAATTTGTAAATTGGCTATAAAAGACATCAAAGCACCGAGGTGCGGTATTTTGATATTTGGTAATCCGTACAGGGAAAATAATAATAACAGTGAAAAAGAGATCTTCATGAATTAGCTTGAATTGTCTTAAATAAATTTCACTAAAATGACGATAGTCTTTTTTAATGCTGCGGATAGTGCTCTCACCGAGAATGGAGTTACCCGTAAAGGACATAATATATCTTAGAGCTTGTATATATCTTAAAAATTGTGCTCTTAAACTACGATTTTATAGACTTTACATATCTTATTGTAATTATGACGTCATAAGCTAATAACACATAGTCGAGAGATCACGAGTTGCAACTAAGAACTGCACACTTTTAAAAATGTGATACACATCCACCAGCAATGTGACATTCAGAATCTTAAATTCGTTTCATAGTCCAAAAACTCTGCATTAACCGCCATAAGAATAGCTTGCAATGAAAAACGATAATGATTATGAATAACTAAACTCCTATTTTTTCGGTGACGGGCAAAAACTGTTTTTAAATCATTCTGATCTAGTGTGAATATAACGAAGTCAGATGACATCCTTAATTAAGTTGAACTTCCTCTGTAAAAAGTTTATTTTTAGTGGAAAAATTGATACATTAAGTGGAAAGCAAATTCCTTTTATTTGCTATCTTTTCTTACTATCAAGCTAAGGTCACGGGCAGACATAAAACATCTTTGCAATTCTGTCAGTCGGTAACCTGACTACAAAAATATATTTGATTTATTGTATACCTTACAATGATGGAAAATTGACGTGCTTTTATAAAGCTGTTAAAAAAAATAAAAGAAGAAGGACCAATAGTACACAACGAAATAAGTTTGCTTTCGCAGTTGCATGAACAAAAACTGAAGATAAAAGCTTTAACGCTTAAGGTCTAATGTTTTCATTTTGATTAATTCGACGTTGTCGATGGTGATTTTGCTTAGTTTTTCTTCTGTTCGTTAAGACAGCTGTTCTTATTTTTAAATTTCAATAACAATTTGTTCTCGTAGCTGAATTCATTATTCAAAGTTAGCATAATAATAGAAGCAACTGAGAGCAGATGACTTAATAAAATGGGGTTTTAAAATGATACACTTATCATCGATATTCATCGTAAAGATTTTGTCGTTGGCAAATTAGTCTAATATACTATAAACAGAGACGAAACAAAATTGCTTTGCTCGAATAGTTTTGCTGTCAGATTTTCTTATAAAAGAAAAGTATTGTACTTCGTTTTTTTCGAAATTTAGGCAATACGTGGATTCAACCATGCATTAATTATTTCCGTAATTTTTAGATACATTTCTTAATTAATCGAAATGTGTGGTCATTCTGAGACTTAAGACAAGCATAAACTTGGGAATATGTTCCTAAACAGTATTGCACTTAAGTTTGATCGACAAATCGAATTCTATGATTTTATTCTGTTATTTATACACCAGTATCTTTTAGGCTGCGCCTTATTGAAGTACCGTTTTGACGCCTAGATTTGAGTGTTAAGTGGCGTTTACAAGCACATCTTGACAACTATAAACGACTTCAATCTCCAAAACAAGGCATGTCATCATGTTAGGTTAGGTTGGTCGGATAAGAATGCATAGAACAGTCTACTACTTAGTCAAAACATTGCACCAGACCAATAAAGAAGACGTTAATCCTAGTACCAGCTGTCAGTACAGTTATACTATGTATACGACATGCGGGTCCGCATAAAGTTATCGCCAACCAGTTCAATAAATTGAAAAGAATACCTGAGAAGAAATTTTTCAGTTCTAAAAGATTCTTCCTTGCAGCCTAAGGAACCGACAAGTCACTGTTAAAAAAGCACTAATCATAACAGCCAACTCCCGGTGTTAAACTTTAATTTACCAGTGAAATTGCGGTACAGAGTATAAACATTATGCATCAAAATAAAACCACTGGCCAGAGTTTAAGAAGATATTCCACGATACACTTTTTACGACAAAAACGTAATTGTTACTTACTTGCCAAAGAAATCTCTCTAACTAAGCTTGCGAATGCCCATTTTTACTCCGAAACGAAACGTAGGTTGTACATGTTTTCTCCACGAGCTACCACTAATTATTAAAATAAAAAAGGCTTTCAGCTCAGTTAAAGTAGCTTAGCATTTAAAATGCAAATGATAAATCTATGTTTATAATAGTGGCATCAAGAATTTCCTTGGAAGTAGGACTGATCATGATATATTGTAAGAAAGTTTGTAGACCGCCGAAATAAAAGGTAAAAATAGAACATGCCGCTCGAATAATTTTATTAAATGGGTCACCGTGATCCATTTAATAAAATTAGAAAAACTTGAAATATTGCATGAACTATTTTCTGACTGTTGGGGAAGTGACCTGATATTCTTGATTTGCATACTCATCTGTGTAGCAAACAGTTTATTTTTGGGAAGGTCTCATCTAAACGGTTAGCCCCAAACCCGTAAAATGTTACGAAATATAAAAAAATCAAACTGCAACAGCATAAAAAAAATTTCGACAACCAACGGATCCATTTCACCGCCACACAAAGTTACGATAATAATTTATGACAACTGTTTTGAAACAGTTAGGGAAGGTACGTTTTTTTATTGGGGGGGGGGGGGTGGGCCGGGGTATTTTAGAAATTTTTTGCCAAAAAAGTCGTGGCCCTCCCACTTCCAAATTGGATTAATGCATGACCCTTCACAAATGCCTAAACAATAAGGATCTGAACCTCCCCCTCACCTCCTCCAAGACAAAAATAACCGGAAGTGAAAATAACTGACCGGAAGTGTTGCTCACATAACCGTGTCTGCGCACAAATCAGTTAATTGCGTGGCGTTGCATGGTGAAAACTTGAAAATGGGCAAAGATGTGCGAGGAATAGAAAGAGGGAAATGCGCTTGTGGAGAATGCCAGGATTTCATGAGGTCAGATGTAGCAACTTGTGGCTATTGTGGCTGTTTGCCGACTCACCATTCTAAAAAGGATGCCCGCTACTCCTCTGACTCTTTGGTAGCACATCGGGTGCGGGAACAAGTGAAAGTACAAGTCCAGAGAAGTGGAAAGATGACGATCTGGGGTGGTTCCCGAACCCAAAGGGCGAATATACTGAGTTCTCAAATAGCATTTTGTGAGAAAGGTGAGCTTTATATTGAGTATAGGCGAATGTCGTGTAAGGAGAGAAGTGGCAAACTATGTAAATTTTGCGAGAAGGATGAGACTACCAGCGCTCCACTTCCAACTCGACGACCATATCCCGACTATGGCAAGCTACCAAACTTCCATTATCTCTCTTGGAGTGCAACTCCCACCGATGGCCGTGAGCCGGATGACTTCCAGCCTCGAGCTCAGATTAAGCGATTGTTTTAGGAAAGTGAACTGGTCAGTAGGGACAGTGAAGCTATTAGACGGTTTTCAGATAAATACGTTGTCCCCGAAAAGCTTGTAGCGGAGTATGTTGAGCACCTTGCCCAGATAAAAATGCGCAAGGAGAAGAAGAATGAGGAGACTGAAACTGGAGCGAATGGAACGGCTGAACCGGGAGTACAATGACATTGACTGGGTTGGACTGTACAACTCCGATAAGCTGTCGTCGTTGAGGGTGGACGAACTATCCTTGTACTTTTCCCATCACAAGATCACCTTCAACGGGAAGAAAGCTGAAAAAGTCGCAACGATAAAAGCGCACATTGGTAGCTTGCTGTAAAATTTAATGGGGCGTCAACAACCTCGGAAGCCCCCACTCAGAAATGTAGAGCAACAAGTGACCTCGTCACTTTCCGAGGTGGAAACTGACTCGCAAAGTGATGTGGTAGATCGAGTTGTCGGTTCAAGCCCGAGTAGCTCAAGCAACGAATCGTCAGCGGACGCTAATTTTATACCAGAGCCCCGCGCGGAAACATTACCGACGTCAAAATATGGACGAAAGTGGGCACGGGTCGAGAGAGACAATTACGTTAGTTGGGACAAGATAGTTTTTTGCCATAATATGTCGACATCTGTTTAAAATGATGTAGATTGATTTAGTCTGGTAGCTTTGCCTGTATATATAAGTTTTATGTTTCTGTACACTTCGCGTGTTTGGTAACAAATAATTAAAAGTCAACTAACCGACATGGAGTAGTTTTTTCCTTGCCAAAAAAAAGAAAAAACTATGACCCTCCCCCGGCTGCGTATCAAACAGGTTTGACCCTCCCCAATTTGTAAAATATTTACTAATGACCCTCCCCTCCGAAGCCCCGGCCCACCCCCCCCCCAATAAAAAACATTCCTTTCCTAAATCTTATTCGTAAACGATTAAACTTGAAATCGGAGCTCCAGTCAGATAATTTTAATCGGATTTTCTTAATCATACAAGTTAGATCTTTCTTGAAGAGAGCATTCGAGAGATTCGCGTGATTGGTTCTTGTGTTGAGGGGTTTTACCACTCGCTTGGCAAATTAACCAGAGGTACTGAGACTCTGTAATTTTCTTCTTTATTCTCTCTCTTGTTCCACTGCTTATTTCTACTACTTTCAGCAAGGAGTGCTCCAGTATTAAATACAAAAATCACAGACATGTTTGGGTTAGCTAACCGTGGGAACTTCCAAAACAGGATGTTCAGTGTTGGTAAAACCCAAGGTCAGTTTTACCAACTCAAACATGACCACCTAGCAAACTAGTTATCTTCAACCATAACAAGGGATTAAAATGTCTAGCACGGTAAGTACTGAGCCAAGTTCAAGTACACACTAAAAATAAATGATCAAAACTATAGATTCATCAAAATAGCACGTAGGGGCGAAAAGGCGAGACTTAATAAAACAAAAGGTAAACCTAAAAATGCTTGGAATATCGAGCCTTGAAAACGCTTTACAACACTTGCATTAGAGACTGACTATTGGTCATGTGATAAGAAAAGTTAAGCGTGAAAGGGAAGATCATGAGCAGACTGGGTGGAAATCGAAAGGTTTTTTTTCCTCTCCTAAATGTGTGGCGTTCACTGATCGTTTTTAGAATTAGAAGGAGACTATAATATCCTTGTCTGTGATTTACTGGGAAGCAATTCACTACGGATGCTAGTTTATCATTGTGAAGTAACTAGGGACTTTTTACCATCTTGGATCAGGTTCTTGCAAAATAGTTTCACCAGAAAGTTGTGCTGGCAAAAATTTACAGAACACTGCCTTACTGAGACTGTCTAAGCTCAGTTACAAAAGAAGACTCGTTTCAGCTCTATAAATCTACATTGTCGTGCACGCGTAATATTGCCCGTCAAACTTGATTAAATATACCTAAAGGTCTTCAACCAGGCAATAGAGTGGGTGCTAGTGCTAGATAGCAGTTGGGCTGGGTCTGTGGTCTAATTCACCAAAGCAAGGAACTGGGCGGGCTGAAGACCATAGGCGAGCCTGCGTTGCAGCCATCATCAGTGCAGCAGCCAACCGCGCGCAAATAATGGTAAGTACTTGGTGTAATCCTTAATGTATGTTAATGAATGCAAATGACCATGTATTCCCATATGTTCTTCTGTATTGATGCATGTAGGAAGGATTTCACCAAGTACCTTCCCAAATAATGTCACTGTTATTAATGTCGACGCAAAGTCGACGCAAGTTGATTTTTCCGTAGTTACAACGCGCTTCGTTACTACAAGAGTTTGTGACAACGGTACGTAGCGTCTCCTTAATTTGTCCAGGTTTTCATGCACCTGTACTGTCGTAAACTGAGGTATCGTCACAATCCTTCAAATAGAGGTCCTCGAGGCAAACTCTTCAGTGGCAGGCTTTTCAGGACCGAGACACTGATAACACTTCATCGCAAACCTTGATGACAAAGAGAAATACTTCAATTTATATAATAATCTATTGAAAAAGCACGATGACAACTAGTACTACGAAAATAAAAAAGAGGATGACGACGTCATTCGTCCCTCATCTCTGTTATCTGTCTCCAGCAGAATAAAATTTCAAGGAATGAGACAGAATTTCTCAGCTCAGACCGTACTGTCACCTAGTGATCCAAATATTTTGCGCTTAAGAGGGGTAGGTGGAGTGGAAATGACAGAAACTTTGATATTGGACGAGCGTTCATATTAGCCATTACTGACAAACTTCTAAGTATCCGCCTTTCTTTAAATCATCTGAAGGCATTTGTTTAGTAGGGTTCAGTCCCCTCGCGTCAGTATATATTTTAGTTTTCGCACAAAAAGTTTCATTAATGTTATGTAAAATTTTGAATCTAACACAGTTTGGATATTTTGCAAGTTGCTCCAGTGTCAGGTAGCCAACATATAGCCACTTTTTAACTCTTGCCTCAATCCCATGCGGTTGAATCAACAAGCTGGTATCACCACTAATCAGCGTTCTCTCCCATTTTCTTGACTTGGAAGGTTTTTTTTGTCGCCTTTTCGCCACTTCGAAACTGTGTCCCTCCAAAGTACCACTATGGCTCGTGTCGTTTCAATTTATATTTTTATTGAATCAGTTATTTGAACTTTTCGAATCAATAATGATTTATATATCGAGATTAATATTTTTTTGAGTACTTTTTCCATTTCTGACTTCATATCTTACCATCTGGACATTCTGTCTGCAATGGAATGCCTTTCTCCCTGAGTGCACTCCCTAGGTGAACAAAACTCACCAACTTCCTTAAGGAGACAATTAAACAGCTAGAGTTGTATTCCTGATTTTTCACCGAGTTTAAACATATTGCTTGTGTGCATTTTCGCTTCAAATCTTCGGAGTTCAAAAAGCTCGCTGTCCAACACTAAGGGTTTATGAAATAGGAGCAGCAGTAAAGCAAAGAGTGTATTCAAACTGACTCTTGTGATTGGATAACCGACTGAGCTTGTGAATGAATCCACGACTGAGTTCCTGTTCATTTTAAGGCTGATATAGCAAGAATCCCATTTTAAAAGAGTTCCAAGATAACCCCACGTCTCAGAATGCTTATCAGCTTCAAACAGTGAGAGTGGAATCGTCATTGCTATCAAAATTCGACCCATGTTTGTGGGTGGAATATTCATACTTGATATCAGTAGCTAAGAACCAACAAGACTACTCGATCCCAAAAGTTTTTGACTGCACTTCTTTGGCTCTTATGACACCTGTTAGAAATTTATTGACAGGATGATTTGGTGAATCTTTTGTCTGAAGACTTTATTTTTGTGAAGAGCGTAAAGAGGGCCGAGGTTAGCTTAGGGTATTTATTTGATTAAATCAACCCTCTTGTCGAGAAATCTTAAGGCGCTTTGATGCTTGAAACCATGATTTGGATTAGAATTTGTCTAAATAGTCGGCCCAGTGAGTGTTGTTTCCCCGGGAACCTTCAATGTTGCTTGAGGCAGGGCTGAGGGAAGCATTGAGGGTCGAGAGGAACAAAAACTTTCTGCTTTCCTTGGAGCCAATCATTCAGCGCTTTGTCATGGTTCCCAGCTAACAAATGTATCAAATCAAATTCGGGTGTCACCTCAGGAGTGCAAATCATGTTTTCTTTTGGCGGGGGCTGGCACGCAAATTTGCTGAAGTTTAAAGGTGCACGACCCGATCACGTGCGAGTCGAAAATCCACGTCGTTGTTTTCCTAGGGAGATGGTGAGTTTTGTACGCACTAGGGAGTTGGCGAGTTTTGATCCATGGCACGTGACACTTTCTCCTACGATCAGAAAACATATTTGCGTTGGAAGGTATGACAAAAATGTCTCACATTTGGCGTCGAATAAAATAACCAATTTTCACAGGCACTAGCACTCCATAGCCGTTATGCTCTCAATGGTTGGGTAACTATGATTGGGTGTCCGAATTTATTTCATAGAAATTTATTTTAATGCCGTAGTGTCCGGCTGGTTAACATAAAAGTATGATTGCTAATAACGATCTCTTTGTATCTTTTTTAAAGAAATTTTTATTAAAGTGATAAAACTTACAAATGCAATTTCACAATTTATGAGGTTGCCTTGTACAAACGCTTTCAAACCTTCGTACATGAGTGATATGAAATATCCTTCTTGCATAAAGAAGGAGGAAGTTTCATAATCCTGCTGAATGGTGATCATAGCTTACTCTACAACTCACCTCATTCAGTCGCCAGGCCTAGCACAAAGGAGACGATCCACAGGAAGATGCTGGAGGTCCCAACAGAATCTACGTCGCATTCGTCCGTCTTACAGCAACTAACATCACATTCGTCCGCCAAGAAAGTGTTCTTAAGGGTTTTGCAAGAATCTTCGGATATCTTGCAGAGATCGGCGTTACTGCAAGAGGCTGTGTAAGAGACAGTGTTACCTTTCTTATTCCTGACCCTGGAACACCTGTTATAAGTGAGGAAGATGTTGGATGTGCAATTCTCCACATAGGTGGCCTTGTTGGCGTCCATTTTGCTCTTTACGCAAACGTCCTCACCGTAACGCTACACCTATAGCATTTTATCGCAAAACCTAATGACACAAAAAAATGAAAAAATTGTCTTCAACAAACTTAAAAAAACGGAGTGTATAAGAGGCACATTAATAATAAAGGTATTAGGAATATATTTTCCTTGTGTACAGAAATTTTGGTAGCATTTTTTTTTTTATCATCCCGAATAGTTATTAGGTTTTGGTATATACCACACAGCTGAATAATGCTTTTCGCACCCGCTGATCGGCCAGCTTAGAAGTGATTAACAGGCACTACCGAGCAGCTGAGAAACAAAATCACGTGTCAAGTGTAAATTCAGACCATTATTCACCTCTCCTGCAGTGGAGAATTATAAGCGGTCACACACGAGGAATGGCGGGGTAACCGCTAAATACAGGAGGGTGACCGCTTAACTATAGGGTGACTGCTCAATACAGGTTTCACAGATTAGAGGAATTATCTAAAAAAAAGAAAATATACTAAACGCCACTTCATGCCATAATTGAATATAGAGAAAATCGCTTAGAAAACTACTTATTTTGATTTTGGGAAAGAAACATGGATTAAAAATGCCTGAAAGATTATTCTTTCTTTATTGGTTCTGCCTTGAAGGACCGTTCAATACAGGTGGGAGACAACGAAAACAGTCTGCCCGTCACCGTTCAACAGAGGTGACGGCTAATTAGAGGTGAAATTCTCGGTGACTAAGCGAAAACAAATTCGGGACTGCGACAACTGACCCTTGATACAGGCAGCCTCGTCCCCAGGGCCTTTCCCCAACAGCCAACTAAGGGAAAGGGCCCTGGGAACGAGGTTGTAATACAGGGTCACCGCTTAATACAGATTTGACTGTATACAGTTATCATATGTTAAATAGCGTGACTCGTGCATCAGTATTGTTCCTCAAAATATACAAGTTGAAATTTCCAAAGAAACCAATTGATTTTAGACGAGCCTTCTGAACTATCTTTGTTTTTCCATAAGATAACATTGGCAATGTTACATAACTGGCTGAAATTAAAGTATTGCGATGTAAAAAAGCAACTGCACGGTAAGTGCGAAGACGTTTTAATCTTAATCTTAAGAAGGCGTCATGCACACTAGGCAGTTGCAATAATAAAAGGCTAAAATTTCAAGCCCTCTGCGATCGCTAAGAATTGATTGAACCGTTTGGGTTGCTATTGTGTTCCTAGGACACCACGAAAAAGAGTTAAATAATTATGATCTTACCGTGATGATTCGGGATTATCGGATAAGCCAATACTCCTGGCTCGTGAAGTTCGACACAAATCAGTGTACCCGATACTAGCTTTTAGTTCGTCTGGTGGGGTCCGTTTCCTAGCTCATGATACCTGTTTTGCTACTTGGAAGGGAATAGGTACTTTCCAACTCATCCATTTTCTTCAAAATACAATTTCACTCCGACTAACATCTTACTATGGACTATTTTCTTCATTTTGCATGTCTCTGTATACTGTTATGATAGACTCGGTAACTGATGGTTAACTACATTTTCGACCGTTCAGCTTTTGCGTTGGTTGTGCCCAATAGAAATTGTTTTATTCGGCTAATCAAAACGAAAATAATAAGCACTTTTATCCCACTTGCATTTTCTTCGTTTTGAGAAGCATTCAAACAGTTCTTAGTTTTCGTAATTGAAGTGTGGCATATGAAATCAGTTCGAGCCGTTTTCAGTCAAGTTATAAGACCACAAATCCAATAAAGAATTTTATTACATCGCTCGCAGTGCCTGTGAGCAAGATGAAGCAAGTCCTGTGTTCTAATTGGCTACCCGAGCGGGCAAGATGGGCCCTTCTTGCCCGCTCGGGATTGCCCGCATTGATCCCGCGCATGGAAAATAGAAAATAGAATAGAACTAAGTTGGAAATTCTTGGACAATCTCGACGATGGAAACGCAAAAAGTGGCAGAAGATAGTCAAAACAAAGAAAACAGAAACGACTCTCGTGAGTTTGTTGTGCTACAAAGTGAGTTTGTTGTGCTACAAACACAGTTGGCTTTCTTTCCCGGCCCTCGAAATAAACAAGTCATTCCTAATTCTTATTAAAGCGAAATCTTTTTGCAATATAATAAATCCTTTATTAACCAAGCTTGTTCGGTCAAGATGGCTGGAAATTAGCCTCGTTCTTTATTCGCAGCTTTTGTGGACCTCGACTTCGAATAAGTTTCAATGCAATACTAACGAAGGCGTTCTATGTTCATAGTGGCAATTAAATGCGCAACCATAGCAACACTGTTATGAAAGGTAAAAAAGCATTTCAAACAAATGGTGGCTTTTTGTGCTATGGTGGTAATTAAACGTGCAACCATAGCAACAGCTGTTATAAAAGGTAAAAAACATTTCAAAGAAATGGTGGCTTTTTGTGCTATGGTGGTAATTAAACGTCCAACCATAGCAACAGCTGTTATAAAAGGTAAAAAACATTTCAAACAAATGGTGGCTCTTTTTACGCAAAAAAAAAAAAACATTTACAAGGCGGCATTTTTAGGAATAAACAGAACAATGTATTGCAGGGGATGATAACCATTCGAAGGATTTTGCATTACTTGACTGGGTATGTAAAACGGGAACTAGCAGGTTCTGCTTACGAATTGAAAGGGTTTTCTGAAAAGCTTATCCCTGCTTAGGAAGCAATGAAACCAATATATACTGAACGGCGAATGCAGCCCAATCAGCAAGGAAATCGAGTTGTCTGATGAAGTCGAGCTAACACTTAAATTCCAGGAATTACCGAGAGTTCAGCTTCGTTTACCTCGGAATGGACATTTTTCAACGTCATTGTTCTTAATGTGATCAAAAGATTTCAAAGTAAGAGCAAAACCAAAAAGCTGATAACATAATTAATTGACCAATATTAGACACATTGTCAAAACCTACCAGCTACGGCCAGCGATATGATAAAAGTCACTGTCAGCAACTATGCTGTCAGTAAAGGGTGATTCATGTTCGAGGCTCGTAAATCTAAATGTTGCCTGATCTCAAAAGCTCTTCAAAGTGACAACACACAACTCCCTGGATCGTTTGGTATGATCACTTAAATATAATGGAAGTTGTTTATTGTACTCACCAACAGAGTTTGTATTGCGTGAGAGAAGATTGTGTCATGTATTTCACAAAAAAAATAGTATTATCTTAACAATTGTGGATGGCGGTAACAAAGAATGGACTTAATCTCTATTGGTAAGTAAGTCGTTATGGTGTTCATTAATTTTTTAAGATAAAAGAGGTTTGATAAATGTGTGATGCATTGTGTACAAATATTTATTTTGGCCTTGGATCGTTCAACTTTTGTTTGGGTTGTTAATCAACCTAAACGTCAACAGCTGAGGCAATATGGTTGATTATTATATGGCTGTCTCACAAGGACTGGGAACTACCGAATTCACGAATTTGATTGGCTGAAATCAAAATTGAAAGCGGTCTAGAATTTCCCATCTTGACAGGCATCTAGGCCGGTCTAGAAAAAAAAAAGGTACAAAGAATATAAAAAATTGGCACATAAGACACAGCCATGTAATAAACATCTTATTAACCTAGCTAGGTCGGTCTGTATGGGAGAATCTTGACCTCGGAACACACCTCACTGCGTTCGGTCTGTGCTGGCGACCTCGGTCAAGATTCTCCCATACAGACCTCCCGCTCGGTTAATAAGAACTAATTACTACATTTCCAATTTATCGCACTGAAAAATCAGGTTTTTTTATCAAGAAGCTCCACAAAGGGTGGTGTAATAGCTTCCTCTAGCAATTAGTCAATACCTTCACTTTGGGCCCATGGAAAAAAGTCTGGGACACTCGTTTAAGAAATGTTCACATAATTCTGCAATTATTTATCTCGCCTCTCCTTAAACTTAAACTTTTGTCCATCCGGGCGAAAGGATAGCGATCAAAACTGGAAATTTAACAACTCCCTGTCTACAATAATTTACCTAATAATTGTCACCTTGAACTTTGGGATATCTTATGCATGATTCTTTTGAAATACCTGTTACCATATGTCCCTACAGAGAACATCTATTTTTAAGCTTTGTGGCTGGACAACTTCAAAATAATGATCATTCCAAAAGGTGCGAAACTGAAAATTTTGCATTTTACTTTGCTCTGTACTGTTCATAACGCAATGTATTTTACATGAAGCAATCTATTTTGGAAGCACTTCGGACGAAAAAAAAAATTAGCTCTACGGACGATATGCCCAGAGTTCAGACTAAACATAAAGATCAAATGAAAGAGGCGGTGAAAGATACATTTCTTCCGGTAACCTCTCGTTAAGCCTGGTTCACATATGATCGCAGACAATCGCAGGCGATCGCACTCGAGTGCAATCGCGATCGCAGGCGATCACAGGAATAGAGCCATGTTCTATGCGTGCGATCGGTTGCGATCGTCTGCGATCGAGTGCGATCTTATGTGAACAAAGTTGTGGAATCATGCGATTGGAATGTGTCCAATAATGCTATGCAAGTGGCATGATACCATGACAACCAGTTGTTTTATCAACTTTTACACGTGCGTGTGTTTTGACAAGATGGAAGGTGAAATTGACACGGAACAGTTTGTGGAAGAAAATAGAAAGTACGATTTTTTGTTCAATCGTTTTGGCAAAGAATTCTCTCTTTCTTAAGACTTTCTGCGCCAAGAATCGACGTTTCTTCTTTGATCTGGCAGCGATTCTCCGTTTAAGTAAAGACAACAGAAGCAGAATGTTAACACCTATTAAAAGTTCAGCGTCCTTTGCGTTTATGTTAGTTGACTGGAGTTACATTGTATTGCCGCTCAATGGTAAACCATGGACTCGGTTGTCACAGATCGCTGCGATTGGCTGCGATCATATGTGAACATGCGATTCGTGATCTTCGGTTAAGTGGTTTCAGTGATCGTGCGATCGTCTGCGATCGTCAGCGATTATATGTGAACCAGGCTTTAATTACTGTTTTGCGTTTTTCTGGACAATCTCATCAGCGAAACGCGAGTCAATCTCAGCTATACCCCATCACAGAAACATGAGAAGACTGGGAAAGAGTGTGGTTGTTTTCCGTTTGTTTGAAAAACTAAGATATTCAAACGGAAGATCAACTAAATTTGAGAGTCTTAAGCAAGAACAGAAGTATTTAGAGGAGGAAAATGGCAAAATGACAGCTCTTCAAATATCACCTAAAATAGAGAGTTTGTATGGATTGGGTAGACAGGCCAAAAAATGTTAAGGATTTGTATGGAATTTTTGTAACTTCTGCAAAGCTCTGATTTGGACACTTTTCCGCTGAAAACTCTCAAACTTGACTGGGTAGCTTTTCATTCCGTAACATTTCAGTTGAAATGTTTAGATTTTCAATGTAATCAATGTAAGAAACTCGTCCCAGTCCTCTCACGCATTATTTAAGCCGCGCCTTTATGTTGAATAATTATTTTATTAAAAACGCCCCCAAGAAATTATTATTTTGTAAGAAGAAACCGGATTTTTTTAGCTCCCTTTTGATTTTAAGCTGACGCGTTCGCTTACCATGTTTGTAGATTATGGTATACTGGCTCATATACCATAATGACTTAGCCGATAAAAAGTCTTGAGTTGCATTATCCAATGATCCAGTTTTTAATAATGTTCATTATCACGAAATACCCAGTGGGAGGGCCAGACCTCTACTAACTATGGCCAGACAGGGAAATATTAAGCTTGAGGTTATGAAAAACGGGTAGAGCACTGGTAGGTCTAAAAGTCGTGACCGAAAACTAATTATTTTCTTGATTGGTCCGATTCAAGTCAGTCGTTTTAACAAATCGACAGTGGTTTAGCATGGTCTGTACAGTTTTACTTTATGGATAATTGTTATCTTAATTCTCAAATTCAATTTAGCACCTTCATCACTTTTTTGTCTGAGGTGAATTTAAGGGTAAACAACTTATACTTTCCGTTCTCCGCACTGAGTTTGTGATTAGAAAACTCGCTCTAGGAACACGTAGTCCTCTTAGAGGCGGTACCTTAGGTAAGCCCTTTCTTCTGCAAATTCTCTGCTTATTAAAGACTACTTTCTCTGTAGTTATCTTTCTTAGTGTAATTTTAATTCTTTAAGTAGGTATTCTAAAATTTAATACATTACTAGTCTTGTTTTTGTTTTGCCTGACCTTAGCCGCAAAAGTAAGAAATTTGAAGGAGGAAATAATTTCGTAAAAAGTAAATATCACGAAGGAATATACCTAGTGCGCGGGATCTGTTTTACGTAATTTACCGTGATTCGCTAACTAAGTGAGATATGAGGACGATGGATGAGATTGACAGCCAAGTAATAGTGACCTTTATTAGCTGGTGATCAACATTCCCACCCAGATCAGAGCTAGTCCCCGAACTGTAAAGATATTTTAAGAGAGTTATTACCAAATAAAAGATCGATTTACTTACACAAATGCAAGCCATAGAAAGTAGAATGAAGATACAAAATGCGAAAACCTGCGAATAGGTAAAAAAATAATAACAACTGCCAACAGCGCTAAATGTGCACTAGCGATTCCCGCATTGCCTGAACTATCCTAAAAACCGAGTGCATTTAAAACTGTCGGTTACCACGCCAAGTAAAAATGTAAAATAAGTGTAAACGAGCAGTAAACGAAAGGAAAATCAGGCTGGTAACGCCTTCCACGGCTTACTCCAGCAGTGCCAGGCCCAGGAAAGAGCAGACGGCCAACAGGATAATGTTGGCAGTGAAATGTGAGCCGGCGTTACATCCGTCTTCGGAACAGCAGCCAACGGCGCAATGGTAATCCTTAAGAGTATCTTCTAATTTATCACAAGCGGACTTTTGGGCGTCACAGACCGATTGATAAGTGCATCCACTCGCAACCACGGCATCGGCGTCTTTGTCTTTAGACCAGGATCTGACGCATTTATCGCCGAGCAAACACGTATGTAAAAAGAGGGCTTTGTTTTCTTCCAATTTGCTCTTCTTACATGCATCTTCAGAACCCACGCAGACATAACATTTCAAAGCAAAAGCTGAAGAATTAATAGAAAAAATCAAAAAAATAAATTTATAAACTCAGGTAATATGTGACTTACACAGTTCTATATATTCACCCTTTATCGAGCGGATACCGTGATCGAGGGTTGCGTGCGTGTCCGCTTATACAGATTACACCGTTTCTATTCTTCAATACGGTTCTCATCAGAATTAATAATGTAGTCTGATCGTCCGGGTAAAAGTATCCCTGAGAAGAATTGTTGTCGATGGTGGTGACTGACTTCTCGACAAACTGAGCCAAATTCATCATCAGAGTTAGGTGAATAGTTATTAATTGTCAGTCGAATGCTCTAAGTCCAATTCGTATAAAAATTATTTGTGTTCTCATAATAACTTAAAACATTTATTTTACGATTGAGAATCCGACGTCAAAGCAAAATATCCATGGAAATGAATTAAAGGATTGGACCACTCGGGAGGAGGGGGAAAAAGGAGTACTGCCCGATGAAGTATGGCTCTCGGGATCACAAGTCTTGTTTAGGGCTGGAAAATGAACAGATTTTGTCCTAAGGAGTACTGCCCGATGAAGTATGGCTCTCGGGATCACAAGTCTTGTTTAGGGCTGGAAAATGAACAGATTTTGTCCTAAGGAGTCCTGGATTCCGGAGGTCATTGGCGGTAAACTCTAACCCTTTTGGGTAAAGTTAAGTGATCGGAAGGCGACCATCTGTTCCCTCACCCCACTAATCTGTCATTTCAATTTTAAGGTTACTCCAACCTTCGATGAATATATTACTTTACCTTGGTTTAAAACGAAAGGAAAGCTACTACCCAAAAAGTACAAAACTATGGATGTTCTGATTCACAAAAGATCATTTTTTTTAAGCAGAACATGTTGGACAACGTTCCGAGAGTGACAAGGGTTCGTACTAATCACCAAAGCCAGGATTTGCAAAGATAATGTTTTTCCCTAAGTCTCACCGATACCTGACTTATAAAAACATTTTCGTAGAAGCTTAAGGTTACAAGATACGTTCATGGTTGGGTCACAGAAAATTAAAGCAAGTGCCTTAAATTGATCCCCATAAAACTGACATAATTTGAAAGCTTACAAACTGCAAATATTCGATAACTTCCTTGTTTTGTTTGTTTGTTTGTTTTTTTTAATTTTTACTATTTTTCTGAAATGCAGATTAGATAATCGAGGAGAGAGAAAACTTCTAACGTGTCTTCAATCGATTTATGAGTGCTTGCGTTATATTGATTCGGCGATCAGTCTTTGGAGGGTCGATCAGCACCTATTGCGCAGATTGTTGATAGAATTCTACTTGAAAAATTTATAAGCTTTTCAAGTTCGAGTATGTTTTTTTTATTGCTGAACTTTGCATTATTCATAATATTTCCAAAAATATCTCGAAAATAAAAATTGGGCCACACTGTTATTTTCTTCAACCAGTGATCTTTGACAATGTCAATTTTCAAGGGAATCGGTTGATTCTGACATCCCGAGTTCGAAAATTTCTGGCAAATTGGTTCGCAAATCAAAGCAGAGAAAAGCGCTTCCAAAGCTTTGTTACAAGTAGCTTGTAAGCGTTACCAGAAACACGGGACGCCCCCTTGCTTGCAGTGAACTTCAGGGGTTCTGAGAAGGCGCGGTCAGAAACGGTAGTTTGGAAAAGATCGAATGCCGGAATTTCGTGCCGGAATTTCGTGCCGGAATTTCGTGCCGGAATACCCGGAATTCCCGGAATGACCAAAAAATGACAAATTGAAAAAAAAATTACCTAATAATTAAAAATAATAAGTGTGAATAAATAATTAAAAAATAATTAATTAAAAAAGTAAAAATAAAGTGAAAATAAAAATTAAAAAGGAAAAAAAAGAAAATCAGTTCACTTTAAGTAAAACCAAAAAAATGCAAAATTTTCTCTCGATAAAATGCAGAGATCGCGTGACGTAAAAAATAACTACCTATGGCACTGTTCACGGAGATGCACATACTAGAACTACATGTAGCTTACAGCCTACAAGATACAAACTGGTGCCGAAGATTGCTTCAAGGTAAATAAACCAGAAGTGTGATCTATCATTGACAGACCTCAAGCACTGTGGGTTCTAAGTGGAAAAGGGGATGTAAATACGATAAGTACTTGGCGAGCAAACCCAAAGTGCGACCGCACTTAAAATCTGTCAGCACAAGCATTTTCTAATACCACCCAATTTTTGCGGTTTTCAAATATTTGAAAAATTTTAGAAATCATGAAAGACGCCGGTGTGCTTGGGTGGGACTGGCCGATTTTGCCAAAAATTTTTGAAACAAAGAGAACTGCGCCCGGTGCGGCCAAAGTTGTCATTTTATGGGTGCGTGTGGCGTATAGCTTAGAGCAGATAAAACCAGAAAGAGCGGGAAATTTCTCCATTACAAGTTGGCGTGTTCCTTACCTACATGAGATTATGGATAGACGAGAACTGTTCTTCCCCTACAGCGATTTATCAGGACATTACAGCCTCAGTTATCCGCAACAGCAAGATGTCTGAGGCACCGAACCGTTCCGGCAAGTTATAAGGTCCGCACCAGCGACTCCTGAAAATTACTCAGCCAGCCAGTCTAGAACATGTGAGTGTCCCTGCACAAGCAATGCCAGCTGCGCGCCAGATTCCTCTTTTGATGGTGGAAACTCGGGCAAAAATCATATGAAAAGAGGAGGAAGAAATCGCGATTCAAAGTGTTCTGTTTTGCTGCATGGTTAATTCGCGGGAATGTTTATTTGCCGGCTGAGAAATTGCCTGCGTGCACGTGATTGACGTTTTCCTCTTTAACCTGGTTAAAATGCGACCCTAAGGTTGTCAATTTAATTTCCTTTTCCGCTTAAAAAAGTTTAGTCTTTGGTTTTTTACGGATTTCCGGTGAAATAAAAATTTGACGGTAATGCGACAGTCTCATGATGCAGTTCCGTTCATTGCTTAATATGTTCTAGCCCGCAGCCTTGCAACTCAATCAGTCTCGCTTCTCGCGAGCTAAGGTAAATATGAAGGCTTGAGGAATTATTTGCGAATTACTGGAGTCGCGTAGACCCGCCAACACCTTTTAAAGTGTATGTGGACGGGCCTCACCTGAATGAGATAACTGAGCTTTCAAAAAGACTTTCCCCTAGCGGCCTAAACATATCTTTTCAGCATATTTTTTTAATCATCAACAATTACGGTAGAAATACTTCTAAATAGGGTTTCCACTACCCTTTTTCCAGCTCTTTCTCTGGACTTCTCGATTCTGCGTGGTTTACAAATAGAAATATATTATGAAAAAATTGATAAACAGTGCCTATACACTTCGGAATCGCTAGGTGTACCACCAATAAAGACAACGGACCACGTGGTGGGTCAATTTTAGCATTCAAGTAAAACCACAACCATAAAACAATAACTGGAAAAAAAACTTACCATCTCCAAAGACAACCGAGGAGTAAGTCCTTTTTTGTCCGTTTACTTGTTTAGAAGAATCCATCAGTAAAGGTTTATATTGAAAGCTATACATATTCAAGGTATATATAAAAAGGTGTCGAGTAACTGACGATCTCTCAATTTTAACTGGGGACGGCTGGTAGCTGCTTTGATAGCTCCCAATGTGTGGTTAATAATTATTTAAGGTAGAGCATTAGTTTGTAATAGTTGGGAGATTTTTAAAATTGAAACTATTAAACTAATTGCGAATATTGCATTTGTTTAATCTTCTGCAATGGTTCCGGCTGGAAAAGCGTCCCGGCTTAATGGCCCTTGCGCCCTAAACATCCTACAGGTGTGTAAATGTGTGGAGGCGAATTTAAAACGGGTAGTAACCATGTGATGGACTAGCATCCCATCCAGGGGGAAGGGAGGGTACAAATATTTCGTCGCTTAGGCTGTATGGGCTACTGGCCTGACGCACACTTTTTTTAATTCTAATACGTGCATCTTCATGAACGGCGGTAAGTGTTTTTTTTTTTTTTTCGGACCCTCAGCAGAGATAAATTTGGCATGAAATTATTTGATTAAGTTGTAAATTTACCATTAATTTTAATCATCAATATTCTTATCTATTTATTTATTTACTTTTATTTTTTTTCAATTTATTATTTTTCGGTCATTCCGGGAATTCCGGGTATTCCGGATATTCCGACACGGAATTCCAGCATTCTATATTTTCCAAACTACCGTCAGAAACATGCAATATTATTTCGACAAGATGTCTCCTCTTCAAATGAAAATAGAGTATAGATGGCATCGTCTGAATTCCTTAAAATTTGGCTTGCACATGAACTGAACAATAAAGACCAAAAGTGTGTCGGTTTTTTTACTTATTAATCGATAACTCCCCGCCCAACAGCCTCAGAACTTATCACTTTTGCCAGTTCGATCATTTCACTTTGTCTACCAGCTTCATTGGTTTTGAATGTGCTGCGGAAACTCCTTCGTTACTGCAGCTGAACTAATCCAAGGAATTGCACATCACTAACCTGGGGCAGCTATTAACACAAGAACAGTCAATGTAAGCGGCAAACGATTCATTTTTTTGGCTCCTTTCCTATATCTGTTTCGGAGTTAAACGTCTCCTGCTTGGTACAGTTTTGATTCTGACGTGCTAGCCTGTGAGGAGCGCGTGACAAAGCCATGTGGGACCAAAGATCAATATTTTCTATGGGTGCATTGCGGTTAGTCTCCCTCGCAGCCGTCTTTTGGATGTCCATTACATTTTTTGTCATTTTAGCCCGAACTCTTTTCAAGCTAGACGCGCCGCCTAAGGCGGGCCAAGAAAGAAACTTAGAGGACTTAGACTACAAGGATAAAGCTTAATGGATAATATATATTTCGATTTGTAAATATATCATACAAGACCTGTTTAAAGGCCTTTCAATGCGTCGTGACAGCTGTTCAGTGGTTCGCATCGCATTTTTGACAAAATAGCCCAAACTCTTGTAAACCTGGAAGTGCCGCTTATGGTGGGCCAAGACAGAGAATTGGAGGAATTAAAATACAAGGATAAAGCTTTACGATGATGTACATTAGGATTTGTAAGTATATATGGCAGACCTGTTCATAGGCCACTGAAGTTGACCTTTATTTTACCTCTGCAAAAGAGACGCGGAGTTCTTTATTTCAACGGGTTACTATTCAGACTTAAACGTAACAAAATAACAAGAAATTAATATTTTCTAAGAGATTAACGGACCAACTGCTAGCATACAAAATTTAAAAGCGGGGATTGCATCGCGTTGTAGGGTACGAAGTTACCGAAGTTGCATAATTTTTCATTGCTGTACGGAGGGGACAACGGTCGTTTGGGCGTATTTCGAACTTTTCGATTTTTCGGAGAAAAAAAAGCGCGATAGAACTTTTTGATACAATTTTCGAAAAAGGTTCATTAAAAGGGTCCTTTCGAAAAAATAAAACGAATTACGAAGTTTTGCAATTGTCGGCGGATTCTCGATATTTATGGTCAGTGGCTCTTAAATTTTGGACCCTAAATGTTGCATTCCTGGTGACGGGAAAGATTTTAGTGGCGTTTTTCTATCGCCGGGAGGCAAATGAAGACCGCGAGAGCTTGAAGAGGAGCGCGAAAAGAGTGACATATTTTCCGCCTCCCCTCACGTGTTGAGCACACGACGCGGTACAAAGAAATTCGAAGATCTGTGACATATTCACCGTGAAACTTTTCTTCAGACGACAGCAATATAGCATTAACAAGAATGAAAACTACTCCGGGAGTGCACCGAGCAACCATTACACGTCATCAGCCCAGAGTGCAGTGCGCACTATTTAAGATGACTGCTGAGCCCTTCTTTGAAAAAAGATAAAAAAGG
This sequence comes from Stylophora pistillata, assembly GCF_964205215.1. NCBI lineage: Eukaryota > Metazoa > Cnidaria > Anthozoa > Scleractinia > Pocilloporidae > Stylophora > Stylophora pistillata. Next base: position 16,186,883 of record NC_142519.1, read on the forward strand.
TCAGATCGTTTGGTAAAGCTTTTCAGTTTTCATGCCAGATCTATTGACTAGTACATTTGGAACAATTCGAGCGCTATTTGTTAAAAAATATTTCTAGCGTTTATTAAGATTAACATCTGCTATTTTTTAAAATCTTTTTTGTTTATTTTCTTTTTCACACGCGAACGCTTAATCTGATCTGAATTTATCCCACAATCATGCAATATTAAGGAAATGTCGAGATCATTGAACTACAAAATGATTTAATACCAATGGACAAAGGGATAGATATCTCATACCGAGGACATTTTAACTTGTACTACTTCAGTTATACACATCTCTTCAGCATTTCAGATATTCCTTTTTATGACCTTTAAACCCCGTAAACACAATAGCTCGTTTGGACCACCTCTGATAAAAGTAACAAAAATTAAAACTAGCAGGAAAAATAAACATCGCTCTAGTCCTTGACGGACCAGTTAACAAGAGCCAGGCCTGTGCCATAGCAGGCAATGAACAAGATACTGTTAATGACGATAGCGGAGCCTCCGTTGCATGCGTCGTCAGAGCAGCAGCCAACCGCACATTCGTGGTCGCTATCCTCACAACGCTCTTTCGCTTGTTCGCAGAGGGATTGTTTTGCGCACGAGCTAAACACCTCAGTAACACTGTTTTTGCCTTTTTTCCAAGTCCTCATACACCTGTCAAACCCTGTCAAACAGGTTTGCAAATAGAAGGCCTTATTGCCTTCCAACTTTCCCTTGCCACAAGAGTCATTATTACCTTTGCACGTGTAACATTTCAAAGCAGCAGCTAGAGAACATTGGAAAAAAAAGGTATCAATTTTTCTTGATTAGCTTTATAGTTAACTGAAATCTCACCAATCTTTAAAACCAACGCTGCGACTATCAAACATGACACATTCTACTTTTAAAGAGGCGACATGGGCCCAGAAATGCATGACAACCTAGGTATATTTGCTGTCTCCTGGATAAAAATTTGAGCGAGAGAGAATGGGGGGAGAGAGAGAAGGAAGCTCCTGGTTCAGGCCATGAGGATGCCCCAGGTATTTTAGTAGAGATAGTCGCTCTAGTCTCTCTCCAACGGATGGGCTCTCTGAGATGTCCGCGTGAAAACCCCGGCATCAATTTTGCTTTCTCTACAAGACCCAGGTTTGCTATAAGAGGACGAAGTTTTTTTCACCTCGGCGAAATGTAACGAGGGACAGAAAATGAAACATGACACGTGTAGCCATCGCGTTTATTTCGCGTTCATTCGCAGCCCGACCCAAACTTCCCTCGTTTTTTCACTTGTCCGCTACTATCGCACGTAACTCGGATGTGTCGAAAACGAAGACCCAAGTCAAATTCAAAGAGTTTTCAAGTTTGGTGTATGACATCATCTTACCTATATCACAGCCGCGACAGTTCTATAACTGGTTTTCGTTTTTACACTTGCCCAATATCTAATCAATTACAAATTTTCCCGGGGACATTGCATGTGCTGTTTTTGATTGTACAAGATTATTCATGTAGCTTTGCAAGTCACGCACAGATGACCTTTGAGTCGGGCCTTTAAAACGGCTCAAGCGTCTATCAAGCGGTAGGTACAGTCACAGTATGACGCAGTATTATTAAAGTCACGTCATTGTCATTTCGCTCGATATGCATTTGAAAAATCTAAAATTTAATGTTGGTGACGAGGAAATGTACTAAACTCGTCACTTAAACGCACATTTCGACACTCTAGGAATTTGACTGCGTTACACAATTTGACACTTGTTGTGTGCGCTCAGATGTAGCGCTCTCAGATGACATTTTAATTTAATATGCGCTATAGAAATGGGAGCAACTTAGCATAGTGTATATGGTTTTACACCAGTGGGTCTTCGTTTTAGATGACAGGGTCTTCGTTTTAGACCATAGGGTCTTCGGTCTTCGTTTTGGGTCTTCGTTTTCGCTATTTACAATTGAACTTCGTCTTACTCTCCGGCTAACTGTGAGCCTGGAGCAGGCGAACTGCCCGGCCAGCAGTCACTTCCATGAGCAACGATACAAGAAATGCGTTCCTCCTATTCAAACGGTTTCTTTTAAGTTGTTTATCTTCACACGTACACGGGGTGTTACGAAAACGAAGACCCTCGAAAACGAAGACCTAAGACCTAAGACCCGGTCTTCGTTTTCGTAGTACGAAAACGAAGACCCTGTAAACAGAAAACCGTAGAAATTACAACTTAAACAGACATTGAACAGCAACAACGCTTAGTAGTATAATACAGTATACTTCACGCGTTTCTTCCCATTGTTATCCGTATTATCATACGGCCCGTCTTGTCTGTTCTGTTTCGCTATGCGAGCCAATTTGGTGTTGATATTCTCGAGGGTTTCCTCGGGTAAACTTACAACACATAATATTATTCTGGAACAGCAGGCAGAATTCGAACGCTAGCCGCCTTTGATTATAGTTAGCATTGCGTGACAGAATAACAGAAAACATCTATGGTGAAATCGACGTAAGTCGGCCGACACCCTGATTGTCGATTTCTGTCTTCTTATTTTCTCTTTCTAAAAAGCAATATCTCTTTTATTATCTCTATTTAGTTTTGGGATGTCGCACTTTTCTCTCATACTCTTCACAAGGTTATGCTCAGCCTTATGCAGATTAATTATGGACTTTAAGCAGTCAGGACGGCAACGCCACGCAACACGTCGTTTAAAAAATGAGTTTCTACTTTTAGTTAGAATTTCGACAATGACTGCATGCGTTTACCATCTCATAGGGCACCAGACCTCAAACTCAACATATCGCATAAAAGTAGCGTTGAGTTCCAAATCACGGTAAATTAAAATAATTCGTCGCCGCGGTTTCGCTTCGCAGACGACGCAAATTTTGGTGATTTCACGTGCTTCTTTTGCAAAGGACGGCTAAGAAATGTACAAAGTTTTAGAACGCACGTGCTGGGCTATTGTTATGCCAATTAGATCTATTGTTTTTCCGCGTTCTCTTTGCCGTAGCCGTCGTGGTTTGCTTAAAGTCCCTAAGAGCAAACATAAACACATTGTTGCGGTGAACTGATTGAGAACGCGTAAGCGCTCCGAATGGTCACAATCAGAGTCGATTTATTTTGCCCTAGTCAGCCTAGGTGGGCGAATATAATAGACCCTTATAGCTTAGCGTAACTTGAAATTGACGAAACTGATGATTGATAAAATTGACATCAGCCCGTGATGATCAGTGTTGACTATTTTTATTTTCAGCCCCGTCCTTACAGATTGCACACTCTGTTATTGAACGTTTTCCCTCTACTCCAGTTATGAACTACATTTGAATTAATGGACATTAAAACAATTTTTTGAAAAATGTGCCACGAAAGAATACGTCGCTTTAGATGAAAATTAACATTGCGGTCATATTTTTAGCCTTACGGTTTGTGGAATCTTCGTGGTTCGATCAGTTCAAATTCTATAAAGCGGGGGGGGGGGGGGGAGTCCCTGTCGTTCATTTGTTTATTTTTTTTTTTTGTCTGTAACCTCGAACTAGGTCTTATGATTACAAAAAACCACAGTTCAACGAAAATGTCACCAAGAGTGTGGGAAATCAAAAGGTCTCGTGAACCGAAACATGACGGAGAACGGAGAAATAATGATCAATAAAAACAAAACAAAACAAAACAAAACATGTTCAAATCCAGATGGTCAAATTTCGTCACACGTTTACCCAGAGTGGTCAAGAACAGCTTTACGTAAGTATCAAGTAACATTGCAAACAGCGTACGTATTTTATCGGTGATAGATAGCCACAAAGCTATCCTCACTCGCCATGGACCAGCCACGTGCAAGTCAAGAGACCAAAGATAAGATTGTACAATTTCGGAAGCCAACTTGGGCATCCATTGATGCCTTGAAAAGTAAATCTCCGAAACAACTTTGGGCAGAAGTCTGAAATATGAGCCGCCTTCAGCTTACACTGACCGTTCTTCTGTTGATAGCTGTCCATGCATGATCTGTGCATGAACTGTGCATAATTTTTAGAACTGTTCAATGTTAGTTTCAATCGGATATCCACAGTATGGTCAAACACTACCCCTTGTATACGATCAAACATATCACACACTTCTAACTGCAAAATTACGATAAATCTTTTCTGATCCATTTTATATTTTCCACTTACGCTATCCTTAAAATTTATTTTTCCTTATGCACACCAATCAACCCCCATTTTTATGATGTCTTTGTGCAGTCACTAGATTTCGACACAAACTATCAGTAAAATGATTACCACTGAAAGAGGGGGTTTTGCCAAATTTTCATGTTTTTGACAAGCTGAAAAAGAACCAATTATTTAGCCTTTACAACTTAGTTTTTTAAATCACCACAAGGGATCTCTCTGTAATTCATAAACTCAAGCTCAAGATGATCCACTCCAAGGAAATAATTCCACTCTTCTTTCAAGTGTGACTAATATCATAAAGGTCAGAATTTAGCAGAGAATTTTTGTCGCTCTTCCTGACGTTTGATACCTCCGTAATTGTCGGTCAGTCATCGACAAATTGTCGTCGGTACAAATTGTCGTCGGTACAAATTGTCGTCGGTACAAATTGTCGTCGGTACAAATTGTCGTCGGTACAAATTGTCGTCGGTACAAATTGTCGTCGGTACAAATTGTCGTCGGTACAAATTGTCGTCGGTACAAATTGTCGTCGGTACAAATTGTCACCATCCCACTTCTGTTCGTTCTGGTTAATTTACACCAATCGTGGCCGTTAATAAATAAACCTGGATTAAAATTTAACCCTGGGTAAGCGCTAATCGGCTTTTGAACGACTAGGCCATAATGCTCAAAGTTTTAGTGGGGATATATGAAATGTGACCGACCTAAATTAGAATAATATAAATTTAGCAACATTCTAGATCAAATTTTAAATTTAATAAATATCTTCTGCTTTCAATATGTTGGTGCATCTAAGATAAACATTGAACGCTGTGCCAAAGAAGTATTGCAAATTACACAGTCAATGAAGCTATCTGAAAAGATATGGAATAAAAAACGTAAAGAAAAGAGGAAGAGGAAGTATTTGTATAAGTGAAAAGCCAGCAATAGCCTGGCAAAGCCTTTCTTGGCTTACTTCAGCAGTTCCACGCTCAAGACTGAGCAAAAACCTAACAGGATGATGCTGACGGTAAAATATGAGCCTGCGTTACATCCGTCTTCAGAACAGCAGCTAACTGCGCAGTGGTAGTCCTTCTTAGTATCTTTTAAGTGTTGACACGTTTTTTGGTAGCCTTCGCATAGCGATCGGAAAGTGCAATCTATCGTGACTCCAGCATCCTTGTCCTTTTCTTTATACCAGGATCTCATGCAACTGTCGCCAATCAGACACGTTTTTAAAAAGCTGGCCTTGTTTTCCTCCAATTTGCTCTTCTCACAATTGTCTTCAGTGCCCTTGCAGTCATAACATTTTATGGCAAAAGCTGAAAAACAGAAAAAAAATAATGACAGATGAGATAAACCGTGCGACTTCTGGTTAGTAATGCAGTTCTAACCTTGGCAAAAAACGTATCATTTGAATAGAGATTGTCCTTAGTTAGTTCCTTTAAGCTTGTTGACTAACGTCGCTTTGTTCTACTTTCTCTCCTCAGATTACACTCGCCAAAGTTCATGGTATCATGCATGCTTTTTTTGTTTTTACGCAGTCTAGGTTAAGGTCCAATAGGCATAAGACCTTTTTATAATTTACGGGTAACATTTAACCTTTCCTTGTCGGCACGGCTTGTTAGAATCCCGATCATTTTATCGTCCTCACGTTTAGGATCTCTGTCTCATTTAAGATACGCCCATTCTATTCGTGACGCGCCTCGTACAAACCTCGATAGTCGATACCTTTACAACGACATAGGAACAAAATGGAAGCGTAAGGCCTCAACGGCATTCCCTTATTCGTCCTTACTGCTGCCATATGTTCCCCGCGGGGTATATTTTTCAGGGTAAGGTGCATAAACACGTGATTGGATTTTTTATCTTAAAAGGGCCAGGGTTTAACCCTTTTACTCCCAAAATGTGATTGTTGATTCTCCCCTCTAGTGATTACACATTTCCTTGTAGATTAGTTACGTGAATTTGGTGTTAGATCAAGATAACTACTCCTACCTGATAAGCCTGAGCAGTTCTCGTGACCTGTTTTTTGGATAATGCGAAGAGATTACGGAGAGAAAAATGTTGATCGCTTTTAGGAGTTAAAGGGTTAAAAACCCTGTGGCCGCCCGTCCTTCCACCGTCCTTTAAAGTAATACCCCCTTCTCGCTCTTTAAATCATACCCGGAATTTCAAAGCATCCTTCACCCCGCCTTAGCTAAAGATAAAGTGCCAGAACAATGACCTCGACCACTAGTTCGGCGAGTAGACCCCACGACCAAACTATCGATTTTAAACTCTTCAAGCACAATCTAAGGGAAGTTTTATGCCAACAATCATACGAACCTGCTCGCTGTTGAAAGCACAATTTATTTGTGAGAAATATCTGCTTTATAATTTTTTTTTCTCGATCAGGCCAAGAAGAAAGGGCCTGACCGGAAAGAGGACTGAAACAGTGGAAATAAGACACACATCTTTAAAGAGACTATTTGTATCAATTTATTTTAGGCATAAATAAACACGATAAGCTTTAAGTCTGTTACTTGTGAATGAGCTAAAGCCGCCGCGGAGGAATATCAAGCTGTTTTAACAGTCCTCGCTACGTTTCTAAACATTTTGAGACAATTCAGTTCGAAAGCAACGTGTGGGATCCCTGCAACGAGCATTTCACTCGCTAAACTACCGCACTAGCTACGGTTAGAGTGATGATATTAGTTGACTAAATTACTATGTTTCTTGAATATTGTACATGCACTTGGCGAGGGCGAGTTCTTCGCTTATAGTCTTAAACTTTTATCAATATTTCTAACAACGTCTTCTCCGATTCGGGAATGTGAATATGGGGATTTGATCTCGTCCTCTAAAACTGCGCGCTTTGACGATTTCTCACCAAATACTGAAAAGAATGTGTGTTGTAAATTAATATTGCGTATGCATCGATTTTCACACAGCACTTGGATTCGCTATTATATAACTCATAAATATTTGTGTTTCACAATTATCTCGTTGCAGTACTAATATCACGATGACATCGCGTTTCTGGAGAGCAGGGGGGAGTTAATGGCTCGTGAGGCGGATTTTCGGAAACCCGGTTGGGAGAATACATGCAGGACCTCTTCGAGCTTATGTTTATGCCAGTATCCGCCAGAGGTTTCATACTGTTCAGGCGACAGGACATCGGTCAGCTCAGGAAAGGGCTTGAACTTTATTACAAATGATGTATTTCTGCTTGTAAAATACGATGGGACTGAGTACAATTGGTAGGATTTTCCGGCAAACGATAAGAAAAGCACAAATGTAGTCATGTGGAAAGACAAGGAGTGAGAGTACATCTCAAGCGCGTGAAGCAAACAACAATAAGAAGCCTACCATTCTTCGCTTGTGAAGTGTAAGAAAGAAAAACTAAAAATCTGAAATATTTTCATACTGGATTGTTATTTCTCTGGCATAGGATAAGATAGTCTCCTTCGCAGCCGCTCGGGCCGGAGTCACGCAACGCTCCCCGTCCCGACGGGGAGCGTTGCGTGACTCCGGCCCGAGCGGCTGCGAAGGAGACTAAGGATAAGACAATCTCTTTCAGTAGAAACTCGTCAGGTGTCTCGCATTTGTACAGTTCACAGAGAGAAAGCCTAACATACATGGTAACAACAGAAGCCACTGGAAATACAAGACGACAATCATAGAGCGATTTGAGTTTAATTTGTACCGTACCCAGTGTCGGCCTGCAGTCCACATTTTTCAAGAGTAAGTTTTAAGAAAACCGCAAAGTTGACTATGGGATATTCTATGATTAATTTAGTTCCCCAGTTGCACATTACTTACCTGGGACAGCCATCAAAACAAGGACAGTCAGTGTTAACAGTGAACGATTCATTTTTGTGGCTCCTTTCTTAAGTCAGAATTGAACTTGATACGTTACCTCTGGATATCAAAGTTTCGCAAATATACTGCCACGCCAAATTTATGCAAAGTTAGGCATGGTTTGTTATCCACGAAGAAAATGACTCAGCTATATGGGTATCCACCATTATTTTTCCAAACGAGGCTTGCTCCCAATTCCTTTCATATCAGAAAGATAGGATTTGAACGAAAAAAATTGAGCTGAAAGCAAAGAACTTTTTTCTGGCAGCCGCGAACAAAAATTTATTTTCATGAGGTATATATTGCACACGGTCCACGAGCTAAACTTAGAAAACCGTATTTCACAGACATCAATTCAAACAGGTGAACTCGTCCGCAAAACTCCGGATAAAGGCAGTGCTCTGGTGTCACGTAATTTTCAACATTTTAAAGCTTGATTCATACTTTTGCTGATATGGCTGCTCACAGGTTCCCTCATAGGTTCGATCAAAGTTTCGCTCAAAGTTTCGCCCCTAAGATTCACTCGTACGAGGCTCATTGTATATGTAAACCCCCTGTGAGCTTGGAAGATCGACAAGCAAACTACTCGAGGAGTCAAAGTTCTTCAAAGAACTTTGAATCGGTCACACATGTACTGACTGCGACGAGTATTAATCGGAACTCCCTCGGAGAAAAGTCAAATTATGTTTCAATGTCGCGGTATTACTTTTAAAAAGTCGATAGAGGTGTTCTGGTATTATTTTGGAAAATCGATATCAACTGTTCTGCCGCTGACATATAGATTTGTTAACATCTAAAGGAGTAAAAATTTACATATTCTGACCCCTAACATAAGTCGTTCCACGCCTAGCGTGTTCACGACTATATGAGACTTTCTGCCATCTTGGATGTATGCAAACAATTGAATACTTATGGAAGATTGAACGACTTCAGCTTTACAAAGAATAAAACCTTGAGGAAATTATAAATCGGTTTCTATGAATTAGACTTCTTGGATTCGGCTGAAAGGCTAGTCTCTAATAAATTCCGAAGATGTCCTTCCAGTCGAGCGGCCTTGACTCAGACCGTCACCCCATAGGATATGAGACCTAAGGCCCGTTTCTCGAACGGTCCCGGAAACTTAACGGGCCCGAAGCCATGTTTTAAAATCAAAATTTAAGGATAGAAAAGCAGATTCTGGCACCCAAACCAGTCCTTTTTGTTTCTTTAGCTGATAGTTTTATTGCATCATTTTCAAAACTTTTGAAATCCCCATCTTGAATGAAAGCCGTGACAAAACAACTTTACGGGCTCGTTAAGTTACCGGGACTTTCGAGAAGCGGGCCCCTGCCGAACACAGATTTTGAGCAGTCTGTCATACAGATTAGAAGTAAGTAAGTAAAGGCTTTATTTAATGAGGGTAGCACTAAAATAGTAAAGAACACTAATAAACCAGTGGCACTCCTAGCACTAAAAATACAATAAAAATATTATAGATATTCAAAACTATTGCTTAACTATGTCGGAAATCGTGTGTTTGCATAATCAAAACCTTTTTAACGCGTTTAAAATTTCGTTGTTTAGTCCACCGGAAAGGGATAGGCATCGAATCTGTTATCATTAGTAACTGTAACCAATCAAAGGAAACATTCACCGATTGTATATCCTTTGTTCTAAAATACACCGCGTGTGTTGTAAAAAAAACTCGGCACGTTGTGAGAGAAAAATATATCTGTTAAAAAATTATATCGTGAGTGACTGATTTTAGCGCGAGTTTATCGGGAAAACCGCTGTGTTGTCAGGCAATTATCTAATTCCCAACAAGTACATAAAAATAAGCTATGAAAATTATCACAGATAGCTGTAAAGCGTGTCGTGTACATGCCTCTCAATGACTTTTGAAAGTACTGAGAACACAGATATCGGACGATAGTTGTTCACGTTTTCCGAATCTCCACCTTTAAATAATGGAAATACTTTCGCAGTCTCCCAGCGTTGAGGAAAAACCGATTCGCTGAAGGAATAGTTGATTAACTTGGCAATGGACGGGGAAATCATTATAGGAGCTGCAAATTTAAGCATCCCCGCGCTTAATTTGTTAATACCGCTAGCCTTGTTTGAACTTATATTTTTGAGACAATCGATAAGCTTTCTCTCTGTAACAGGCGGAATAGAGAAATCGATGCCAGCATCTTTTCTTGAATCGACAAAATGAATACGTTTGGAGATGTCTAAGTTCATTTGACGAAGTAATGATCTGAGTTGATGCGCGATAGAGGTAAAATGAGAATTAAATTTGGAAGCCATTTGTTCATTGTCGTCTAAAAGACATTTACATCGCAAAATGGTTTCGTAAGAAAATTGCGACTAACAAAAACTTACAGGACATCAATTCACAGAGATGACCGTGTGACATCTATATACCTTAATTTCCGCCTTAAATTGCTATCTACGGCAAAACCATAGCCATGTTATTATGTCATATCTAATTAACATGTGGCTAATGAAGAAACGTACAAGGAATTACCAAAAATTGAAGGCCGCCGTCGTAAGTGCATGCGTAACTTAGGGACTGATTTAGGTGGAAATACAAACGACGTGTAGTCATCTTATGAGAAGCAAACTGGGAATCAAAGTATCATTGCTGTCTAGGATCATTTTAAAATATTTATTCAAACTAACAGGCTTACAAATGTAAGGCACTTATATCTACAAATCTACTTTTTTGTGTGCGAGTAATAATGACTTTCCATCCTGCCCAATAAAACTACTATTAATCAGTGCTGGGAACACGTCAGTATCTTTACTTGGTCTGCGTCTACTTCATTAGTGCCAGGCCCAGAACAGAGGAGACGGTCAATAGGAAGAAGCTAAAGGTCACAGGTGAGCCTGCGTTACAGGCATCGCTAGTACAGCAACCAACCCCGCACTCGTAGTCCTTGATATTATCTTTAAGCTTGTCACAAAGCTCTTTTGCATAGTTACAGGTGGATTCGTTGGCGCAGTCGTTCCCCACAGCGTTCACGTCATCTTTCTTAGACCAGCTCCTAGCGCACCTGTCAAAAACCGAAGAACATTCCTTCAAATAGACGGCCTGGTTACTTTCCAGTTTGCTCTTGCTGCAAGTATCTTCAGTGCCAGAACACACATAGCATTTCAAGGCACAACCTGATGACACAGAGAGTAAGATGACAATCTTAAATGAGTTCAGATATTATCTACTAAAGCCTTCGAGACAGGAAGGAACGTCAAAACAGACAATTCTTAAAATCGACTAGCGTTCACAGCTGCTGCAATCTGATTAGCCATTAGTAGTGGTCACCTACTCCATGATAGATAGACTGTGAGCAGTCCCTCCTTTTCGGCAAATTCCGTCGCGAGAGTAAAAATAAAATCAGTGAAAAGTAAAAATGATGTTAGCACGCTTCGGGCAACTCTTACGCCGGTGTGCCGCTGGAACTCCGTGAGAGAGGCACTCGAAAATTAATATTCTTTACCAATAACAACAATTTAATATTCTTTACCAATAACAACAATAACAACTCGGATTAATATTCTTTTGTTTAATTTAAATTAGCCCTACTGGCCTCGTTCTCCAGTACAAAATTCAAAAGAATACATTATCTCAAGCGAGGCCAGTAGGGCTAATTTAAGTTTAAACAAAAGAATATTTATACGGCAGCCATTTATGAAAGTGATCTATACGCACTCGGTTTCTATGCGTAATTTTGGCCCCGTGGACTCCAAGCTCGTTGAATATCCCGAGAGAGAAATATCAAGCTCATTATCTCATTATTTAAGAGGCAGACCGAGGAAGGGGAGTATTTCTGTAATGTGGAGGGTGAAAGGGGGGCAACCAGCAAGCCAAGAATTTTTAAGGAATTTAAGGAATTTAATTTGTTCGCCACGGGAATGGCAGGTGAAAGGAACAGAACTTTCGTCCCAATTGACACCTAACCTCTTTAACCCACCTATCCCACCCCAGGGGAGGAAATCCATCACACAGTGATCTCCTGTGCGGGTACTTAACGTCTCCTACCCTCAACCCTACAGGAGACGGGACCTCGATTTATTCTTCCCTATCGGAGAAGATTAGAATATCTAACCATTTCCCCGACTAAGATTTGAAATATCCTCTGCCTAGTTTGTTGTCATAAGCATACCTATTTGTAATCTTGTATGTTCAGAATGTCCCTCATCGGTTTGAAAAAATGCCAGCAAAGTGCGGCTTATCCACGGTGTAAAAACCCGTGAAGCTCACGAGTGACGTAATACAAAGATAACAAAACATTATAAACAATAGCGTACAGCAAAACAATATCTCATGAAACAAAGAAAATCTCGTCAGGTTTTTACACCGAGAATGACCCCAAAGTTCGGTATGATGAGAATGTAGAGCTTAAGTAGCATGTGTACACATGGCAATACTCCATAAATATTGTTGTTATTGGTAACTTATACCACCCGCATTTTCCTTCTTGTTCAGGGCGGAGAATCATATCGTGACAAAAAAACAAAACAAAACAAATACCAAAAAAACCGAACAGAACCACAATAGCTCCACTGCATTGCGATAACTTGGATTACACAACATAAAAAAATTAAAAAAAAGAAAAGAAAAAAAAAAAAAAGACAGACAAATCATTCAGTTGATTTTATCATGCAATTCTGTGAGCCAAGTTGAAAAACAGCCATGGACGACGATTGCCTCGGCAAACCGCGGATGTTTTAATTCATGAGTCATAAGTCATTATTTATTTAATGTGGCACCACACTTAGCTACAAATAATTCAAATTGAACATAAATTGTTAAGAACCCCAACTGGCCGGAGGCAAACCAGTTGGCTATTTACAAGCGTGGCCGAGGATTTGAACTCGGAGCTACCGTGAAGCAAATCCAGGTAGTGGTCAGAGCGGGACTCGAATCGACGGATTGCGAGTCCGACGCGCTAAACACTCGGCCACGCTGCCCCCGTTTTCTTTTACTTCTCCTTGAAAACAAGTTCAATAAACATTTAGAACATCTGCTTTCTTCGTCTGAATGACGAATTATAAATTAGATTACCGATAATGATTTTGGACGGTCCCTCCCCCCACTCAGTTGAAATGCCGAACAAGCGCTTCTCGTAATAGAAAAAAAAGGGAAATGAGAAAGAGACGAAGAAACAAAAATAGATCCTTGTGGTGATAGGAACACTTTTTTTCTGAGTTTCTATGAATGGGACATCAAGGAGCTTAAAATATCAAACATCGTAACACAGCAAAAATGTGCAAAAACACCCCATCATAGCACCCTAGATCAAAGACATTTGCGACCAAGTTATGTTAAATTTAGCTATGACAAGGACAAAAAAATTCAGTCGAAGGTTGTCTTGGAAGGGTGTACTGAACAAGACACCTCAACAAGGCAAATAGATTAGTTTCGCTGATCACGGGATCTTCCCAACATAAACAACACACACTGCAATATTTGGGATCACCACAATGGAAATTAAGTAACACTACAAAAACGCAAATCCACGAGTGCCCCTGCTCTAATTCAGTTTCTAATGCATGTAGTTGTCCTGCAAACTACTCATCATTTGTACAGGTACTGTGGCAAGAATAACATTTCTTGGCTTCGTGCCTAGCAGCCGGGCATGATCTTAAGTTGATTAAGGCCCAGTAGTCCGAAATTTCCACTAAATGTTTCTCTCAACTTTCCAAAAATCGCATGACCTAAACCATTATTTTTTCCGCTTTGTAAAGCGCTTCTTTCACAAAGGTTTCCTCGCCGTTTCCGCCATGGCTTGCTTTTTGTGACTACAAATACTAAGCGAAGGACATGCTTGGTTAGACTAAATGACATTTGAGAGACATCTATTGGAGCCTAAATCAAGGTCCATCCACCCTTTTACAGAAATCATTCCTAAAGAAAGAAAGCTAAAGATCTGACCAATTTCTAGCAAGATATTTCTCCTACTAGCTCAAGAAGAGATAATTCATTTATTCCACAAACGCAACAAGTGTTTCGCATCTACAATGATGATTTTACGGTTGAGGGAGAGAAACGCTAACATAGTAGATACACAAGCCACTGAAAATACTAAAAGGTAACTTCGCAGCCATTTTCATTCTATTTGTTCCAGTTTTGGCCTATAAACTGCATTGTCAAGCGATGACTGTCACAAATATCTCAAACCTTACCGTAAGATAATTCTACAATACATTCTGCTCTAGAGTTGTACAGCACTCACCAGGTGCAGCCATCAGCACAAGAACAGTCAGAGAGAACAGCAATCGATTCATTTTTGTCGCTTCTGTCTCTTGCCGCAGTAAGACTTTCCGTGATATCTCTAAAGGGTACTGCCACGCCAAATTTATGCATAGTAGGGTATTTGATAGGAGGATTAGAAGGTCTTCCCAGGAGGCATTGCGCCTCTTGCCACGCTCATCAAGAAAGATACTCATATTTCACAGATATTACCCAAGCTCACACACAGCGTAAAGAATCGCATTTTTAACTTGAGAATCTACGAAATTCTATCAATATCACATAAAACGATGGTGATTCACGCTTGTGTTCCACGTTCGAATTTCATGTAAAATTAAATGGAATCAACCTCTGCCTAGTTTGTTGTCATAAGCAAACCTATTTGTAATCTGGTATGTTCAGAATTTCCATAATCGATTTGAGAAAATGCTAGCAAAGTTCGGTATGTTGAGAATGTAGAACTTAAAGTAGCATGTGTGCACATGGCAATACTCCATAAATATTGTTGTTATTGGTAATTTATACCACCCACACTTTCCTTCTTGTTCAAGGCGGAATGAATCATATCGTGACAAAAAAAAAACAACAACAAAACAAAACAAATACCAAAAAAAACCGAACAGTACCATAATAGCCCCACTGCATTGCGATAACTTGGATTAGACAACAAAAAAAAGAAAAAAAAAAAAAAGAAAAGAAAGAAAAAGACAGACAAATCACTCAGTTGACCCGTTGACCCATCATCACCAGAAAAGAACATGATGCAGTACCCAGTCGCTTGACCCTTTCATGAGTCAACAGCCAAAGTAAACACAGAACACTTACGATATCATGCAATCCTGTGAGCCCAGTTGAAAAACAGCCATGAATGATGATTGCTTCGGCAAACTGCGAATGTTTTCTTTTACTGCTCCTTGAAAACAAGTTCAATAAACATTTATAACATTTGCTTTCTTTGTCTGAATGACGAATGATAAATTAGATTACCGATAATGAGTTTGGACGGCCCCTTCCCCCATTCAGTTGAAATGCCTTGAACTGCCTCTCGGTTAGATCAATAGATAAAGCGCTGGACCGATGTGTGGGAGGTCGAGGGTTCGAGCCCCGGCCGGACCAACATTCAAGGTCTTAAAATAATTGAGAAGAATATGCTACCTTTCTATAACATCAAGAAATGGTTTAGATATTCTAGTCTTCTCGCATAGGGACGAATAAATGGAGGTCCCCTCTCCCGCAGGGTTAGCAAAGTTCGGTATGTTGAGAATGTAGAACTTAAGTAGCATGTGTGCACATGGCAATACTCCATAAATATTGTTGTTATTGGTAACTTATACCACC
The DNA here is from genome assembly GCF_964205215.1 of Stylophora pistillata. NCBI lineage: Eukaryota > Metazoa > Cnidaria > Anthozoa > Scleractinia > Pocilloporidae > Stylophora > Stylophora pistillata. The sequence continues at coordinate 16,202,424 of NC_142519.1, forward strand.
CACACTTTCCCTCTTGTTCAAGGCGGAATGAATCATATTGTGACAAAAAAAAAAACAAAACAAAACAAAACAAATACCAAAAAAAACCGAACAGTACCATAATAGCTCCACTGCATTGGGATAACTTGGATTAGACAACAGAAAAATTAAAAAAAAAAAAAGAAAAGAAAGAAAAAGACAGACAAATCACTCAGTTGACCCGTTGACCCATCATCACCAGAAAAGAACATGATGCAGTACCCAGTCGCTTGACCCTTTCATGAGTCAACAGCCAAAGTAAACACATAACACTTACGATATCATGCAATCCTGTGAGCCCAGTTGAAATACAGCCATGAATGATGATTGCTTCGGCAAACTGCGGATGTTTTCTTTTACTGCTCCTTGAAAACAAGCTCAATAAACATTTATAACATTTGCTTTCTTTGTCTGAATGACGAATGATAAATTAGATTACCGATAATGAGTTTGGACGGCCCCTTCCCCCACTCAGTTGAAATGCCTTGAACTGCCTCTCGGTTAGATCAATGGATAAAGCGCTGGACCGATGTGTGGGAGGTCAAGGGGTTCGAGCCCCAGCCGGACCAACACTCAAGGTCTTAAAATAATTGAGAAGAATATGCTACCTTTCTATAACATCAAGAAATGGTTTAGATATTCTCGCATAGGGACGAATAAATGGAGGTCCCGTCTCCCGCAGAGTTAGCAAAGTTCGGTATGTTGAGAATGTAGAACTTAAGTAGCATGTGTGCACATGGCAATACTCCATAAATATTGTTGTTATTGGTAACTTATACCACCCACACTTTCTTTCTTGTTCAAGGCGGAATGAATCATGTCATGACAAAAAAAACAAAAAAAAAACAAAACAAACACCAAAAAAAACTGAACAGTACCATAATAGCTCCACTGCATTGCGATAACTTGGATTAGACAACAAAAAAATTAAAAAAAAAAAGAAAAGAAAGAAAAAGATTACCGATAATGAGTTTGGACGGCCCCTTCCCCCATTCAGTTGAAATGCCTTAAACTCCCTCTCGGTTAGATCAATGGATAGAGCGCTTGACCGATGTGTTGGAGGTCGAGGGTTCGAGCCCCGGCCGGACCAACAAGCCACTGAAAATGCTAAAATGTAATTTCGCAGCCATTTTCAGTTTTGGCCTATAAACTGCATTTTCAAGCGATGACTGTCAAAAATGCTTCAAACCTTACCGTAAGATAATTCTACAATACATTCTGCTCTAGAGTTGTGCAGCCATCAGCACAAGAACAGTCAGAGGGAACAGCAATCGATTCATTTTTGTGGCTTCTGTCTCTTGCCGCAATAAGACTTTCCGTGATATCTCTAAAGGGTACTGTCACGCCAAATTTATGCCTAGTAGGGTATTTGATAGGAGGATTAGAAGGTCTTCCCAGGAGGCATTGCGCCTCTTGCTACGCTCATCACGAACGGATACTCATGTTTCACAGATATTACTCAAAGCTCACACACAGAGTAAAGAATCGCATTTTTAACCTGAGAATTTAGTTTAAATAAAAACAAGCTACTCTTGCTTCTGAATTTTTTCTCTGTATCTTGTGAGTTTTCTGGGCTGATTTTCAGCTGTTCCACTCGGTTTCAGGTTAACGTACCGCGTTGTCCTCATCATAGTAGTCCTTTCCCAAGGTAGGAAGCTGAGTAACGCCGATTCAAACAAACCCACCTAAAAAAAAAAAAAAAACTGGAAACTCGCTTCCAACTCCCCACTGATCACGAAATTCTACAAATGATGGTAATTCCCGATTGTGTTTCTTGTTCTCATCTCATGTAAAATGAAATGGAATCAACCAGAACTGACACCGAGTTAAAGGCAGCCAATTCTTGCCGAAGGTTCTCTGGGAGTCTTCGGATGAGGCCGTATTCGGAGATTGCGTCCACCAAACCGTCGAAGGTTTCAAACTAGGACCAAAATTACTTAAACTCTGCGTGGGTGACAGTAAATTGCTCTATAATATTTTATCCCGTGTAGCCTATTGATTATATATGCACCTATCCTGTAATTATTAACAACGAACTTAATTAGTATGAGTTCTAAGGTAAGCACTTTGTACTTAATCCAGCAAATGTATTACTCTTGCAGTAATCCTACTGTACTAGATACCTGCATGCTGTAAAATTACTATAAGTCAGTGAACTTTTTTACCTCTTCATGTGTAACGCCTTAATAAAGTTCAGTTAGCCCTTGACAATGAAGGAAAGACAGTCTCTTTGTGTCTGAATGACGACAATACATTCCGCATTATTTACTTGTGTTCATACCAACGTTCTTCATATTTCGCGGATTACACAGCAAAGGCATTTGCATATTTAGGGAGGCTCATTGGTCGACCTTATATCAACTCCGTCGAAGAATGAAAAAGTTACTTGTACTTTAATAGTTTCTTCATTTTTTTACGCAGCATGCACAGCCGTCTAGAAGTGCATAGTAATCGAATCGCATTCGATAAAATAACATTAGGTAGGATGGCTATATGACAGACCATGGTAAAATCCGGCTGAGTTTGCTTTTCATGGTGGGCACAAATTGCAACATGTACCAAAGGGATTTCAAAAAGCATCATTACCTATTCAGGTCTCAGATATAGACGATTAGGATTTCAAAGAGAACAGATCGACGTCAGCGTATGGCGTGCTGTTCGTTACATAATAACCTTACAACTTGATGTAACTGTTTACTTTTTCGTTAACAAAAAATCCTTGTTTGGAAACGCCTTGATATCCTAAGAGATCCTACACTCTTTGATAACACTCTTGGGTCTTTGGCAGACTTTCGTAGCTGGGCTCGTTCGTTCTGAGCTAGCGCTCGAAACGGCAGCTTTGAGACTCTTTACGGTAGCAAGAGCCCATTACTTGGAGCGTTGAACTCCAATACGGAGCCTATGTCACGACATTTTCACAGAACGGTTTAGTTTTAGACTATCTTTTCCCAGAAAATAATTATAAACTAGCTACGCGCTAATCGTGATTGGTCGAAGGGCTTCTGTGGGGAATCCTAGTTCACGGTAAATCCAAATTAAAAATAGGTTTGTCTGTGCAAACACTGTAATATAAACAAAGGGCAGCTGAACGCTCCAGGCAATGGGCTCCCTACGGTGGTCAATTTACATTATTACGGCGTTCTTTTCTTTTGCCAAAGAGCTGAACACATTGCAGGAGTTGAAGGGCGGGTGGGGAAATGTTACCTTGAATTCAATTTTATATCCAAAGGTCGCTAAGGTTGCCAGATATTGATCGGTCTTAAACAGTGTCCGCTGGAAAGTTAATGTAATTCTTTGCCATGCAGGAACCGGCGAGTTTTTTGCGGCGATCGTAAGTTTCTGTGATCTGTTTCTTGATAGGCTTGAAAGAATAGTTTTCGTAACTCTTATGACATCGTCACCTGGCTATTCTTTACGTCGCCATTCCCGCGCACTTTGAAGTACTTGAGAAGCATGTACACTTGCATAATTAATAACTGTAAGCTAGCTTACACAACCGTGGATCCTTGGATTTGAGGTTAGGATATATCTAGATTTAGCTATTCCGTATAGCCTTAAAAGATGGGGAGTATCTCTATCTCTTGAGAAGCTTAAGGCTCTACTTGTAAAACATGCGAAACCTGCTCACTGTATTGATCTCAGTGCGCCAAAAGTCAACCCTGGAATTTGGAGTCAGATGCACAATTTAGTCTTAAGCGCGGGGCTCCAGAAGGAAATTCTCACGATTTAAGTGGAATAATATCCTTTCCAGTTAATGTAATCGCGTAATAGTCCCCGGACCTTTTTGGATATTAACGAAATTATCAAAACTCAAGATATTAAATCTTAACGATGGGACTACTGGATTTTTTTTAACAATTTTTTAAACAATATTAATTCTCAGGGAAAGTCGATAGATATGCTTCATATTCCACCTTGCATTGACATATATTGTAAAACCAAGTTGTATTGCCGGTTTATCATACCCGGTTCGATTCCCATTTATAATAATTATTATTTAAAAATGTTTAATCAAACTTATAAGCTTACAAAAAAGCATATTCACTCAGATTTACAAATTTTCATTTTCGTGTTATGTCTTATGACATTTACAATTCTACAATTAAGCAGTGCAGGGAAGTCATTAGTATCTTTGCCTTGTCTGCGGTCTACTTCATTAGTGCCAGGTACAGAACAGAGGAGACGATCAATAGGAAGGAGCTGAAGGACATAGGTGAGCCTGCATTGCAGGCATCGTCAGTACAACAACCAATCGCGCACTCCACGTCCTTGTCATTATCTTTAAACCTTGTCACAATTCTCCTTTGCAAGGTTGCAGCCGGATTCGTCGGGGCAGCCGCTTCCCACAACGGTCTCGTTACCTCTCTTATACCAACTCCTGCTACACATGTCATAGTTGGAAGGACATTCCTTCAAATAGAAGGTCTGGTTACTTTCCAGTCAGTTTGCTTTTGCTGCAAGAATATCCAGTGCCAGAACACATATAGCAAATCAACGCGCAACCTAATGATTCAGAAAATAAGAAAACCACCTTAATCGTAACGTACAGAATGACCTCGAGGAAGGCATCAAAGTAAAAACTTTTTTCGGAAATATAGGGCCCCTATTTGTAAATGATTCACAAATGCTGCAGTCTACTTTTTAAGGCCACTTTCTTGCTATACCGTGATCGATTGCGAGTGAAAGTAAGTACGTGGCGTGACGCATGTATTTGTATGATCAGATGATCAATCATCCAATATACAGCACGTTTATGTCGCATTGTTAACTTTTGAAGAGGGGATGAATAGGCTAACGAATCGGCGGATTCTGAGAATTATTTTTCCTGGATTTCGGATTTAGAGCGAATTTTTAACGGATTTGCGGATCCTGAAATTGCAACGGTTCGCGGTTTCATCGATTTTTTAGGTCCGGATTTTGGATTTTGCTTGTGAAGGAGTTCGGATCGTGGATCTGAACGATTGTCAGAAATGCGTTGTTTCGGAGTATGTGTATTTTTTGTCACGGACGAGACTCTCTGCATGTCACGCATCAGGGAAATAGTAAGGCACTGGGACGTCTGCTGTGTTCGCGCCCTTATCCGTGACACTGTACCCCACTGATTGCGATTCGCTCGATGGAAAAGCCGTGGTCTCTGGCGCTGTTATTGTCCAGTTTTCCGGGGAGTTTTTCACGGAACATATTTGGTAAGTGATCTGAAGTAAATTTCTAAAGCACTGTTTGCCGACCTTTGAACGAAACCCCTTGGTACATGGCGAATATGTTGGTATATTGTAGACGGTACGCCGATTTCACTCAGTTATCTGTTCGTGTTCAGTAGGTAATAATGGAGTTGACGATCATAGAATGCGTTGCATTCTTTTATAATGAAGGAGCCAAAGGCGATGATTACAGTGAAACAAAATAAATTTCGCTGCCAAGTGGATTCCGCCACTTGCAAAAGTGTGAGCAAGCTTCGTAAACACGTTTGGTGAGTTTTTCATTTATGAAAACGTTTAACAGCCAAAGCAATAATTTTGTGGCTAATAGAAATTGGTTCAAAGGTCTCTAAAGCTTACTGGTGCTTAGATTGCCTTTAAAATTGTCGCTTTCTTATTTCATTTAGTGAGTTTGCTGCACTGGACTCCACTGGGAAAGAGCTTGGTTTGGGTGATAATATTGCTACCAAGCTCAACAAGGGTTCTCATGTATCTGGACGTCAACAAAGATACACCATGGACACTGACAATCGGTTGGAACTTGAAATGCTGTCAATATTAAATGGAACCGATAAGCTGTTAAGTAAGTTGTATCAACATACCGCAGTAATGGGCAGCTTTTAGCAGAGTGCGCAATGATTAATGATCACTACATAATAATAATCATATAATCGCAAATAAACTCCGTCAAGTTTCTGGGATTTCTTCTGATATTTATTGTTATTTCTCTTTTAGTTAATGTTTATCCAGTTAAGTTACTATCTGGCAAGAGAGCTCCAACAATTGTTATCGGCACAAAAACCAATGAAGGGTCAGGGCTAAAGCTCTTCAAGAAGAGCCAGAAGGACCAGAAGGTAGCATCAAATTCACAAGCTTAATGAAGGTGAGTTTTCTTTCTGTCTCATCTGCTCGTGCAAACAGACAAACAAACAAAGAGATAAACAAAGCTAACCAATAAAAAGATAACTGTGTTCTTCGAATATCCCTTGTTGTCTTTGTGGTATGACGGTATTCGCAGACCGTCGCGGACCATTCGCCATTAATTGGTGGTCGCACTAAGTTACACTACATAGACTTGTAAAGCCCTGTTTTTTTTTTTTTTGCCCCATTTACATTCAGTACTGATGAAAACAAAAATTAATGGCGTCAAACAGTTGGTTTGTACACCTTGTAAATAGACAGGAATAGAGTTCGTCTTTTGGTCCGGCCATGGCTTTTTACTATTGTACCCTATTGAACTTTTGTGTATTTTATTATGACATGGACTTCATTCCAGTCACCCAGTTTTGATTAACCATAACTATCTTATAGGGTAAATTGACTGCAGTCAATTGAACCATTGTTGTAACAGCTTAATGTGTTATTAAAATTCTGAATTTAACTACTTGTTTTGTCCTGCCTAAATCCGATCATAGAAACGTGACGGAAAGTGACGTTGATTGGAGTGTCGAGGGTGAGGAGAGTGAGAAGTCAAAAGAGAATGATAGTCAAGAAAGTAATAGCGAAAAGAGTGACAACGAAGAGAGTAACAACGAAGAGGGACAAAAGGAAGTTGAAAGTCGAGAGGGCCCCAGGGACATTGAGAGTGACTTTGACGAAGATGACAATACCTCCTTGTTCTATGGCGTAGAAATGGCCGATCCTGTGTGTGTTAAACTGAATGACCTGATTTGCAGAGGAAAAATTGACAGAACCCGAATTCTCTACAAATTTTTGAACGATGTAGTAGAAACTCATTACAATCCTATGCACCAGTACGACAAAGGCGTCATCGAATTTTTTAACACGGTTACTTACTTGGGAGGAAGGAAGGTTGCATACTTTATTAGATGTCCTATGAACCACAGTGAGGGAAGAGGGAGTCACTTTAATCCTGCCAACGAACAGCGAATAAATCTTGGAGGCCCTTCTTATAAGACGTGCATTAAACACCAGGCTGGTTATACCAATGAGCCAGGAGTGTGGAAGCCACTTTCGTTAGGACAAATCATGCTCATGCAGACATTTCATGCTGTTTCTATCGTGGAGAGAAGTTATTTGACTGTGTATCCTTGCTGCCTAGCAAACGATGGCACAGCTATTAGACCGGCCATTGAATTTGATGAGCGATGTAAAGAAAACGTTGGTTTAACATTCAACATTGACATTGATTATGTAAGAAGGAACCCTAAGCCAAGTGCAGATTTTTTAAAGAAAAAGCTGGTCACCGAAGCAATAGTCTCCTCTGTCACAAGCATTGACAATAAGTGTAGCCTACCTTGTGCTGTTGAGTACACCACGAAGTCTGGGAAACGGCCGAGTCATTCTAGAATGTGTTGATAGAACAGGTGAAGACCCTACAAACTTGTAAATAATGCCAAAGTCGGGCTTCGTCATCAAAGAGCATACTTGGAAAATGCTTTGAACATTGCCAAAGCTTTTGTCAGACCTGCTTTGATATAAAGGACGTGTGCGGTGAATGCAAAGAGAAAGGTCAAGTAAGCCACCATTAATCTCTACGTGGTTGTACGACTTGCCTTGACCAGAAAAAAAGTGTGTCAAGCGGGCGATTTTTATTGCCACGGCAGACTGCGAGACAGGCAACAAGGGTGCTTTTGAAATGATTAGGAAAAGTGTAGAAGAAGGGGGTATGGATCCTGAAATCTCTCTTTTAACTGTACTACCTGGAAAGCATCATTCAGCAACTGGTGGCTCAAGCTGAACAATGACCGTAGCAACATTGGTTTGCTTTGCACTCTACGAAACCGCTCTACTTTCGATACTATGTCTAAAGTGAGAAAGCTGATACCACGGAATGACCATGTAAAGAATAAGGACCACCAAGACCCTTCGGCACTCTTAACATTATGCAGTGATGGATTAACTTCTTTCCTGTCAAGCGTTGGTTATGTCTGCAACACTCTTATTCCAGAGCTTTATAAATTCACCGACAACAATCGCCTGTACATGTACCCGTCTCCAATTGGTGTCTCCACTGCAAACTTTGGATGGCTTCTGTTCCTTTCATGGGACAGCAAATTGGCTTCTTCCACTCTTTACCGCGCCCGTCTGCATACTCCTGTGGACAAAATATTTATCATCAAGAAGAATCTTGCTTCGACTCAAGTACACTGCGAGAGAAACGTCACGTTTCTGAACTCGTCGGATGGTAGTGTCTTAATCGTCGAACTTGAGGACAACCATGTGTACCTGAATTCAAGCAAGATAACATCAGTTAAATGCTTACAGACTCTGAAAGAACGCTTTGGTTTGCCATTTACTGGAACACTGGCGGAGGTGTGCAAAGAAGCAAGGAAATATCTTAAGAGGAAAGAGGCAGAATATGCATTACTTGGACATGACAAACACCAAGTAAACTTCATGGACAAGGCTATCGAAGCACACATTCAGGCGATTGCGTTAGTTGATAGAGAGTTTGTGTTCCTAGCAGACTCACATTCCAAGAAGATACATAGTGCACAGCTCAAGTATGACCAATATGGGGTATGTGCGATATATGTCCAACGCATCATTGGCTATGGGGACGATTGGGATTCTTTTGTCAGCCTTTGTGTGAACAACAACAAGTTGTTTGTGTCACAGAATGAATGCATAACACTAATAGAACTCGCCTCCTGTAAAAGCCAAGTCGTTTACAGATCACAAAACGCACGATGAACCGTTGCGCCATTTCAGAGCGGAATCCTTTTCACAGATTAAGAAGAAGCAAGTCTCTTCAAAATTGATGAAGAGGGAAGGGTTCAGATATTTGCTGGAACCAAAGTTGAAGGGAGCCAAGATGGTCCCATCTTGGAATGCCAGTTCAAGCAACCAGTTGGTGTTTGTGTTGAGTTTGACTCCGTCGTATATATTTGCGACGCTCAATCAAGTTCGTTGAAAATAATCGCGCCTCTTTCCAAAACAGCGAGATTTTTAAAGTCCGTTGGCAAGCTTTACGATGCTTTCTCTGTGTATAAGAAAGGACAATCTCCTTCACTAAGACCTTTACCAGAGGCAACAGAAAAGGTCAAGGAATGTAAACAAATACTCGCTGAGTATGAAAAGTCAGTTCACTCTGTAACAGGATGCTCTGAGATGACACTGAATGGACCCCAAGGCACGGTGTCTGCCGTAACTGTGAGGTCGGTCGATATGCTACACTGAGGATTGGACAGAATGAAGTCAATGTTTTCCTCTCTTTCTTTTGATGCCACTAACCTCCTAAGCTGCATGACCCTTGACGTTGAACACCTGCATTCTACCAGCCACATCAAGCATCCGCTGCTATCAAGAAAGGAATACTCTAAGGACCTTGGAAATACAATAAAAGGGAGTACGAAACGGCTCTCGTCCTCGACAGTGTATTATTTCACCAGTGAAAAGAGCTCCTGGTACCCTAACCCAGAACATGAAATCCCCTTAGGTACACTTCCCTCTATTCCACAGCTCCCAGTAGCTAAACTCTCAGAAAAGGCATTGGAAGAAATGCGTAATTACGCCTTAACGTATGGAGCTGCGGTTCGGCAAAGTACCGCGATGGCTAGACATGGAATGATG
>NC_142519.1:16217175-16239675 GCF_964205215.1 Stylophora pistillata
GTTGTCGAAACGTCAGTCACTACCACCGACAACAGTCCTTCTCAGGACTACACTCACCCGGACGATCAGACTACACCTTCACATGTTACCCCGGGGTTCAAACCATTTACTGCATAGGTGAACTCGTCCGCAAAACTCCGGATAAAGGTAGTGCTCTGGTGTTACGTGATTTTCAACATTTCAAAGCTTGATTCCTACTTTTGCTGATATGGCTGCTCACAGGTCCCCTCATAGGTTCGATCAAAGTTTCGCTCAAAGTTTTGCTCATAGTTTCGCTCGTAAGATTCACTCGTACAAGGCTCACTATAGATATAAACCCCCTGTGAGCTTGGAAGATCGACAAGCAAACTACTCGAGGAGTCAAAGTCCTTCAAAGAACTTTGAATCGGTCACACATGTACTGACTGCGACGAGTACTAATCGAAACTCCTTCAAAAAAAGACAAATTATGTTTCAACGTCGCGGCATTACTTTCAAAAAGTCGATAGAGGCGTTCTGGTATTACTTTGGAAAATCGATATCAGCTCTTCTACCGCTGACATATAGATTTCATCTAAAGGAGTAAAAATTTACATATTCTGACCCCTAACATAAGTCGTTCCACGCCTCGCGTGTTCACGACTATATGAGACTTTCTACCGTCTTAGATGTGCGCAAACCATTGAATACTTTTGGCATATTAAACAAAATTAACTTCAGCTTTACAAAGAATAAAACCTTGAGGAAATGATAAATCCGTGTCTACGAATTAGACTTCTTGGATTCGGCTGAAAGGCTAGTCGACTCTAATAAATTCCGAAGATGTCCTTCCAGTCGAGCGGCCTTGACACAGATGGTCACCCCATAGGATATGAGACCAAAGGCCCGTTTCTCGAACGGTCCCGGAAACTTAACGGGCCGGAAGCCATGTTTTAAAATCAAAATTTAAGGATAGAAAAGCAGATTCTGACACCCAAAACAGTCCTATTTGTTTCTTTTGCTGATAGTTTTATTGCATCATTTTCAAAACTTTTGAAATCCCCATCTTGAATGAAAGCCGTGACAAAACAGTTACCGGGACTTTCGAGAAACAGGGCCCCTGCCGAGCACAGATTTTTAGCAGTTTGTCAAACACATTTACATCGCAAACTGTTTTCGTCAGAAAATCGCGTCTAACAAAAAACTTACAGGTCATCAATTCACAGAGATGACCGTGTGACATCTATATACCCTAATTTTCGCCTTAAATTGCTGTCTATGGCAAAATCATAGCCATGTTATTATGTCATATCTAATTAAAATGTGGCTAAGGAAGAAACGTACAAGGAATTACTAAAAATTGAAGGCCGCCGTCGTAAGTGCATGCGTAACTCAGGGACTGATTTAGGAGATAATACAAATGACGTGAAGTCATCTTATGAGAAGCACACTGGGAATCAAAGTATCATTGCTGTCTAGGATCATTTTAAAATGTTTATTCAAACTAACAGGCTTACAAATGTAAAGTCACTTATATCTACAGATCTACTTTTTTGTGTGCGAGTAATAATGACTCTCCATCCTGCCCAATAAAACTACTATTAATCAGTGCAGGGAACACGTCAGCATCTTTACTTGGTCTGCGTCTACTTCATTAGTGCCAGGCCCAGAACAAGGGAGACGGTCAATAGGAGGAAGCTAAAGGTCACAGGTGAGCCTGCGTTACAGGCATAGCTAGTACAGCAACCAACCCCGCACTCGTAGTCCTTGATATTATCTTTAAGATGGTCACAAAGCTCTTTTGAATAATTACACATGGATTCGTTGGCGCAGTCGTTCTCCACATGGTTATTGTCACCTTTCTTAGACCAGCTCCTACCGCACCTGTCAAAGGCCGAAGAACATTCCTTGAGATAAATGGCCCGGTTACGTTCCAGTTTGCTCTTGCTGCAAGTATCTTCAGTGCCAGAACACACATAGCATTTCAAGGCACAACCTGATGACACAGAGAGTAAGATAACAATCTTAAATGAGGTCAGAAATTAACTACTAAAGCCTTCGAGACAGGAAGGAACGTCAAAACAGACAATTCTTAAAATCCACTAGCGTTCACAACTGCTACAATCTCATTGGCCATTAGTATTCATCACCTACTCCGTGATAGATAGACTGCGAGCAGTCCCTCCTTTTCGGAAAATTCCGTCGCGAGAGTAAAAAAAATCAGTGAAAAGTAAAAATGATGTTCGCGCGCTCCAGGGAACTCTTGGAGTAACGCCAGTGTGACGTGGGAACTCCGTGAGAGAGGCGCTCGAAAAGTAAAGATTAGGGATTAAACCCAAGAGTTGAATTATGTGCTGCACCCACAACGCAGAAATATGATTGGCTATCGGTTGAAAGTCTTGCCAACGCTTCAAATGGCTGATGACCTTCGGATTTCCGACAATTCGTCCAGAGCAGACGGTACTGAGGCGCTAGAAGCTCATCGCTGGCAAAGAAGTTCTCGCAATTTTGGTAACCGATTTCGGAAAGAGTGTTTTATACCACATGTTTTTGTTCTGCAAAAATCTTTAAAGCGTGTGTCCACGTAGTTTCATCGCTTTACTGCATCGTAGTGGAACAAGTCGGCAAACCCAACGAACTGGGCTTTCCAGTGGTTCAGTAATCAGAGAATATCGAAGACTGAATTAATGCCATCTCTGAGGACAAATTAGAAGCACACACACGGCAAAAGTCGTTCCGCGATGGTTCCTTGACCGGCCTGCCCTTCCTAAATATCTTCCTAGCAGTTTTGTTCATGAGAGTTCATCCTTATTGACACATTTTGCAGATTTTCAGTCAATTGTACGCCTCGAAATTTCAAAGGGTTTAATTTTCTGAGGTGATCCTTTTGTGATAACATGAAGATTGACCGGTAATTGAGATAACTTATCTCGTTGGTTACGTCTGATTGAAATTAAGATTTGACGCCGGAAAACCACTCAGTCGTTCAAGGTCAAAGTCCCGGGCCTAGTCCGTAGTCCCTACTTTTCGAGCACCTCACTCAAGGAGACCCTGCGCGCATCAGCGTTACTCCAAGAATTCCCCCTTGGCGCGCTAACATAAATTGTTTTCACTGTTGTTTTTTTTTTACTGGGGCAACGGACTTCGCCGAAAGAGAGGGACTGCTGGTAGTCTTCATGATAGATAGCGAATAACAAGAGTTACACCTGGCGTGGATCATCATTCAACAAAAAACGTGAGGGTATCAGGCTAGAAAGTCTTCAAGGTGTAGCTTATACGCACTCGGTTTCTATGCTTAATTTAGGCCATGTGGGTTCCAAGCTCGTCGAATATCCCGAGAGAGAAATATCAAGTCCATTATCTCATTATATAAGAGGCAGAGGAAGGGGAGTGTTTCGAAAACGTCAAGGGAGGGGGGGGGTGAAATGGGGAAAACTAGCAAGCCAAGAACATAACCCCGAGTAAGATTTGAAATGTCCTCTGCCTAGTTTGTTGTCATAAACAAACCTCTTTGCCATCTTGTATGTTCAGAATGTCCATAATCGATTTAAGAAAATGCTAGCAAAGTCAGGTATGTTGAGAATGTAGAATTTTAGTAGCATGTGTGCATATGGGACTACTCCATAAATATTGTTGTTGTTGGTAACTTATACCACCCGCACTTTTTTCTTGTTCAAGGCAGAGAATTATATCGTGACAAAAAAACAAAACAAAACAAGTGCCAAAAAAAAAAAAAAGGTACCACAATAGCTCCACTGGATTGCGATAACTTGGATTAAACAACAAAAAAAAAAAAAAAGAAAAGAAAAGAAAAAAAAGGAAAGGCAAGTCATTCAGTTGATCCGTTGACCCATCATCACCAGAAAAGAACATGAGGCAGTACTCAGTCGCTTGATCCTTTCATGACTCAATAGTTAAAGTAAACAAGTAACACTTAATATATCATGCAATCCTGTGAGCCCAGTTAAAATACAGCCATAAACGAGGATTGCTTCAGCAAACCGCAGATGTTGTCTTTTACCCTTCCATGAAAACAAGTTTAATAAACATTTATAGCATTTGCTTTCTTTGTCTGAATGACGAATGATAAATTAGATTACCGATAATGATTTCGGACGGCCCCTCCCCCCACTCAGTTGAAATGCCGATCAAGCGCTTCTCGTAATAGAAAAAAAAAAAAAGGAAAAGAGAAAGAGACGAAGAAACAAAAGATAGATCCTTGTGGTAAAAGGAACACTTTTCAGACATCTGTTTAGACCGCAATCGAATTTGTCAAGATCCACATCTGCTCACTGTCTGAGTTTCTATGAATGAGACATTGAGAAGCTCAAAAATCAAACATAGTAACAGAGCAAAAATGTGCAAAAACACCGCATCGTAGCACCTTAGATCAACGACATTTGCTACCAAGTTATGTTAAATTTAGTTATAACAAGGAGAACAAAATTCAGTCAACGGTTGTCTAGCAAGGGTGTACTGAACAAGACACCTCAACAAGGTAAATAGATTTTTTTCGCTGATCACGAGACCTTCCCAACATAAACAACGCACACCGCAATATTTGGGATCACACAATGGAAATTGAGCAACATTACAGAAAAAGAAAAATAACTGAGATCTGAATGATTTTTATACTGGATTTCTTCCCCTTGTTCAAGTTAAGATTATCTATTTCAGGATAAACACATAAAAAAAGCTGGTGCCTGCATTTTCGAGGATAAATGTATGGTTCACGGAGAAACTTGAAGGCCTATCTTAGTGGGACAAAAAGCCACTGAAAATACTCGGCGATTATTTTTCAGCCATTTGATCTGCTTCAGTGTTGCATTGTTCAGTGATATGTTTCACAAGACACGAAATTTCCTGTGGAGTTAATCCACCACTTAAATTCAAAAGTTGTACAGTACTCACCAGGTACAGCCATCAGAACAAGAACAGTCAGGGTGAATGGCAAACGATTTATTTTTGAAGCTCATATCTTTGGTCGAAGTTTAACTATTCGTGTTATACAGAAAATTATAATGAAGTGCCACGCCAAATTCATGCATAGGGGGACGTAAGTAAAACAAGAGACGTAAGTAAAACAGAGATCGGATGTCCGAAAATAAAAAAAAAACATGCCTATTTAAGGACATAGGCTAAAATATGAACTAGACAAGACTATTTTTTGGACCATATTTTGGGCTATTCTTTTGGACCATGTTTTTGGACTATATTTTTTGGACCATTTTATAAGGGGGGAGCACACCATTAGTACTCAGGGAGGAGTGGGTGCAGTCTGTAAGTACTGAGGGAGGGTGGAAGGCAGAATGTCATAACTCAAGGAGGGGTAGGAGGTGGTTGTAACTGTAAACACTTCTGGTTAATGGAGCGTTAACTCGATCGTACAAGTTATTTTAATCGATCCTAAACCGGGTTGCTATAATGATGAAATACGGGCGTTTTGATTTCCTGCCATTCGGTATTCAAATTATTGCATTTCCTCGATAGTAGACCAGGGGCGTAGCCAGGATTTTTCCGTAGGTACGCACAGTTTTCCATCTCACCTCTTCACCCCCCCCCCCCCAAAAAAAGATCAAAGTCATTTTCGATTCATCTTTTATTTCAAATCGCGTGCGCAAGAGTCTTAATGTGGAAAAACAATTTTGTAGTTCAGGTACAAAAATAAGTAAAAGAAAAGGCTAAGTTAAATGACTGAAAAAAAAATAAAATATATATATAAATATAAATATATTTGAAATATATTTTTTATTTATTTTTTTATTTTATTTATTTATTTATTTTTTTTTTATTATTATTTTCAGGTACGCAATTGCGTATTTGCGTACAGGTAGCTACGCCCCTGTAGACAAGCAGGCGAAGCCTCTAAACATTTATTACCACTTTTTCCCAAGGCAGCGATTGATATCGCCGAGGGACTTGAATCTTTGCATTCAAGGAATGTGGTACACCGCGACACCAGGGAATGTCTCTTTCAGGAAACACATATGGTTTTGTCGCGCGCTCAACGTTGGACTAGTGCGCGTGAACCAAGGTTCTCTTTGAACTGTCGAAAACAAATTTTCGAGGTTTGCGTTAGTCGAGGTCTGCGTTTTCGAGGTCTGCGTTTTCGAGGTCTGCGGTCTGCAATCTGCGTTTTCGAGGTCTGTTTTTTCGAAACACCCGAGAGAAGGTTGCTTTGTACGATTATACCAACAATGATTTTATATAGTAAACGTATAAACGTTAAAATTGCGATAGCGCTTGTGAATTCTATATGCTGCTAAGTCAAGGGTCAAGGACCAGAAATTCCGTGATCTTGTCTGATAACATCAGTGACAAAGGAGGACTGATAAATTTGGTAATTGCACAAGTGGACTCAAAAGGTACACGCATAACTCAACAGTGGAAGATCGCAAACGCGATATTTCAATAAAAATCAGAGTCCAGTATTAACGTGGCAGTTTTGCTTTCGCATGACAAAAAAGTTAGAGAAACGCCGCGGGCCAGCGCAAAAATTTTGATATACAAAAAGTTAGTCGAAAAATCGATTAACATAATTTGCACGATCGAGTAAAAGCAGCATTAACCAGTAGTGTTTACAATTACAACCACCTCCCACCCTCCCTGAGTAATAACACTACCGCCTCCCGGTTAACTCAATGGATAGAGCGCTCGACTGTTGTGCGGGAGGTCGAGGGTTCAAGCCCCGGTCGGACCAACATTCAGGGTCTTAAAATAATTGAGAAGAATATGCTATCTTTCTATAACATCAAGAAATGGTTAGATATTCTAGTCTTCTCGGATAGGGACGAATAAATGGAGGTCCCGTCTCCTGCAGGGTTAGGGGCAGGAGACGTTAATTTCCCACGCACGAGATTACTGGGTGATGGATGTCCTCCCCTGGGGTGGGATGGGTGGTTAACAGGACCCCTGTTGATACCAGTGTTTACC
Organism: Stylophora pistillata; assembly: GCF_964205215.1. Classification (NCBI taxonomy): domain Eukaryota; kingdom Metazoa; phylum Cnidaria; class Anthozoa; order Scleractinia; family Pocilloporidae; genus Stylophora; species Stylophora pistillata. Next base: position 16,224,067 of record NC_142519.1, read on the forward strand.
ACACTGAAGGGGCTATCCTGTATAAATATAGAAGTCTACTCTACTACTCCCACCCCTCGCTCATTAATTATAGACTGCACCCACCCCTCCCTTAGTACTAATGGTGTGCATCCCCCATTATCAAGTGGTCCAAAATATGGTTAAAAAAGTAGTGAAAAGATAGTCCAGTCCAGTCTATATTTTACCCTATGCCCTATTTAAATTAGATGTGAAAAAGTATTTGATTGCAATGAATGAAGAAAATCATGTATATGTAGTGCAGTTTCATAAAATGTATCAAAGCGATTCTCGCAGTAACGAGCCCTACTCATGAAGTAGTGGAAAATAAGGCCTGGAAAACAATTATTGTTATTATTTCACAAGTGAAAGATGGTCTACAGACGGTCTGATCCACGGACTAGGAGCCTAATGGCGCTCCATGGATTCCCGAGAGGGGCATTGGGGTCTTTTAGAAACCGCAAAAACGCAAACTGAAAAAATCGATCGAAACCGAACGTTACACAATAATAAGCGGAGATAATTTTGATGTTCGAGCACCAAGAACACATCTTCTTACCAACGTGTAACATCTTCTTCTGCAAAGTTTTCGATTGAGTTGTCTTGTGACTCGAAAATATATAACTAACACAAACGTGAGAAAAATCATTTCTAGTTTTCTTAGACATTGCCTTAAATAATGAAAACTTTCTTCGGTCAAGTTTTTGGATTGCTTCTTGTGGCTTCAGTCGGTAAGTACTGCATCGCCATCAAATTATTTGATTTCGAAGTAAAATTTTTAAGTTGCAATTATGGTAAAAAGTATAAAGACGATAATATAATCCAGTCCCTGGTGAAAATGTATTCTGTGCTATTGATTTTAACACGATTACCACCATGATAATTAGCCAGCAGAATCAAAAAATAGCAAAACTGAATCGTGTATGAAATCTCTGATATGAGTGCTTCTTGCTGTTTTGATTGTAGAATCACTATAACAATGTACTATGAATTCGTAGAAGTATTGCTGTAGTAATGCATAATTTTCACTCTCGATTGTCCAAGATACCAATGCAACAACAGCAACGACACGCATTAGGTTTTTGTTTAAACCTTCAAATTGGAACAAAATGGAATATTTAAATTGGAATTTATTTCGTCATTTTTCATTGAGTTCTTTTCAGTTTCTCCAAGGTAATCGCGGCATTATTTTCGCACGGATAAAAGCGGCTCTAAAATTCAAGGAAACGGTCAGTTATTCGCCAGCTGACCGCAGCGGAAGGCTTTAGTTGTCACTGAGGTGATAATCCTGACTCTTGTAACTGGAACGTTGAAAATCTTAAATACCAAATGCATCACTGCTCGTATCTGTGTGACACGAGTTGAAACATGGACAAAGAACAGAAATAGGCGATACCTTCCTTTCACGATCATTGATTTTTTTTAACCTCAATTACTCATCAGAGTCATTGAGTTATAAGACCAACAATCTAAGCTGGCTTTTAGTTCATGATCTCATTTTGAAAATATTAGTCTTCAGATCACCATAATGACTGTAAACGTATTTACGGAAAAAAAAAAGCCTTGTGCTGACTTATCGAGTTTCTGACATGATATCGACGCATCCAGAATGAAATTACTGACAACTTCTTCACAAGATTACTTAAGCTCACCATTTAAGAAATGACAAGGAATATGTTGATTAGAAAAAGTTACGATGGTGGATCACTATCATTGAGTAAAATACGCGAATTCAGTCAATTCATAAGTCTTGAACCCTTATTTGGCTCATTCCAGCACAATCAGGGGACTGGTCAAAATAGGAGCCCTGTTGTAAGAGATGTGGTAGTGGGACACAAACTCGGACGCTTAATTGTAGCAGCATGAGGCAAAACACGCAAGTATGGCAAGACTGCATCGAAAACAAAGAGATTCAAACGTGAAGCTGTCAAAAAAGACCCTGTACAGGTATGACACTCTAAGCCCTACTTATTAACTTACTTTTATAATCTTTTCTGATATTTTAGTGAGTATTCCACAGAGTCTAAGAAAAGTGCTTACACTCTCAGTTATTACACGGTAGAAGGGCGTTTCCGAGAAAACGACACTTATGGTAAAACGTTTTAAAGACTTTGGTGGTATTAGGCGCTGCGAGAAGTTGTTACAACCTGCATTATTATAACTACATGTTGACACAAAATATCTATTACCTAGTACTCACTAAGTTCCAGATTGATATTGGTTACACTATGAAGTAAAGCAAAAACCGCTTGATAGACCCTGAAGCTTGTTGGTATGCTCCCTCTGGCACCACGAGCCTATGAGCCGACCGGTTTTGCCCCCGCACAGCAAGTAACTCATCACAGAGTTTCTGAGGCCTTATAAACAGTGGCCAAGGGTACAAGTGCGGAAACCGGACATCTAAGTTTTGATTCCTCAAGGGGACTTTCCTTTGTCCCGCGCTCGTGACAAGAATAACAAACGTCTTTGTCTTATTTTTTACTCTATTTTTCAGTTAGAAGAGTTATCAACCTCTTTCTCGATAAAAATGTTCTGTAATCCTAACATAAACTAAGTGCAGTATGTAGTTTGTATCCGGGATATGCAGTCGACTGTGTTGTGTGATCGTCTGGGTGAGAGTAGCTGTGAAGAACCTTGTTACTATTCTGAACTGACAAACCGAAAGAACCTTCTAGTGAATTTGTTTAGTCACAATGAGCGCACACGTAAACTAAAGAATGTATAGGGTCAGGGAGCTCCAAGCATAAAAAATAGTGCCGTTATTTGCATCTCCTCTTTTTGTCAGTTTTGATAACCTGGCGGTCAACTTTTAACTTGATATGTGTTATCGGTTATTTTGCAAAAAATAGCTAATCATGGCGATTATAATGGCTGGATGTGTCATTTTAAAACTTAAGACAAGATCTTTTGTTATGCAAATAAAAAAAAAAAAGAAACGAGATTCCGGCTTCTGCGCTCAAAGCATAGTTATGTTCTAATACTTGACTTATTTTGTTTAAAAGAAATGTATTGGAAAAAAGCAGTTACAATTGACGGAACTAGACAAAAAATCGTTTCTGTTCTGCGTACTAGATCCTCGCTCAGTTCTTCTATTCACTTAATGAACTCACTTCATAAAACCAAATTATCTTGTGTCGAAGTGAAACTCTTCGTGCTATACCGAACATGTACTGCCACGCCAAATTTATGCATGGAACGGTCACTAAGGTAACAGACGGACAAACATGGTCCGGAGGGACATATGTCAATCCACAAAACACCGCATTCAATTTTATTGGTGTTATCATGCCCCTTTTGGGGATTTATATGGCTGAATAGGAACACAAAATATGATACACTTGGTTATCTTAGTCAGATGTCAAAGATGTTTGCTCATCTTCAAAAGTTAAACGTGTTCTATAGCAGTGATCCACGAACTGTGCGCATAATGATAATTCATGGACCCACGTTCATTACTGGTAAATTTACGGTCCTTAACATGCAAAGTACTAGCGTGTCATTGGCCTGGGCACAGTGTATGACGAAACCGGTTTAACCATCTAGAGGCCTTACGAAATCACTCTCTGTCGCATTGAGCTAACGTAAAAAAGTTTCGATGCTATTGCGTGCACTGAGAGCACTCGGTTTTGCCTTTTGGTTTCACTTTACTTTTGAATATTGTTTGCCTCATTTCTTAGATCGTTCTTTCTTGTTTTCTCGGAGATTTCTTTGGTATATTCTTTTAGTTAGGTTTTTTGTACCTTGCTGCGCAAAACGTTCGATATGTTTCCTTGATACTATTCTGAATTGACAAACCGAAAGAACCTTCTAGTGAATTTGTTTAGTCACAATGATTGCACACGAAAACTAAAGAATGTATGTGGTCAGGGAGCCCCAAGCATAAACATTCATAGTGCCGTTCTTAGATTCGTTAAATTTTAGGATAGTTTTTAAGAACGGTGAATAGTCTACTGTGCAGCTGTAACTAAAAGGAACAAAAATAATGAAATAGTTGAGTTATTACGTTTTGATCGACTTGAATGTGTAGATCTATACCTAAACAATCTCGTAATGCAAGATCAATAGACAGTAACCTCGCGTTCTCTCAGGTGACTATTTTTAGCATTACGGTACTGTGCGCTCCTATACGCTTACTTGTAATTTAACAAGATTTCACTTTGAGCTAAAACATCAAATCATCTAACATCTTTTCCCTTGGAAAAACAGCTCTCTCAAAATTGAAATTAAAGGGAAACAACATACACTTGATCTATGGTCCAGAAGGAAACAGTTCCGTTTTCCCGAGAGTCCTGGACTCAAAGAAAAACAAATCTAGCTTGTTTCTCGAAAGCACACGAACACTAAAGATTGTATGCGGTCGGGAAGCCCCAAGCATAAATTGCCGTTCCATTCGTTGCATCTTTGATTTTTTGTCGGCTTTAATAACCTCGCAGTCAACTTTGCTAACCCGATAATCAACACAAAGGTTCTTTCTTGTTTTCCCTGAGATTTCTTTGGTATGTTTTTTTTTTTTTGTTAGATTTTTTGTACCTTGCTAAGCAAAACGTTCAATATGATTCCTTGATACTATTCTGAACTGACAAACCGAAAGAACCTTCTAGTGAATTTGTTTAATCAAAATGAGTGCACACGAAAAGTAAAGAATGTATGCGGTCAGGGAGCCCCAAGCACAAATAATAGTGCCGTTGTTTGGATCTCCGCTTAATCTCAGTTTTGATAACCTGGCAGTCAACTTTTAGCTTGATATTTGTTATCGGTTATTTTGCACAAAATAACTAATCATAGCGATTCTAATGGCTGGATGTGTCATTTTGAAACTTAAGACAAGATCTTTTGTTATGAAGGTGTAGTCTGATCGTCCTGGTGAGTGTAGTCCTGAGAAGGACTGTTGTCGGTGGTAGTGACTGACGTTTCGACAACCTGTGCGGAAGTCATCATCAGAGTCAAGTGAATGATTGTTGTCAGTAGAATGTTCTTATTCCAGTTCGTGTGAATTGGGAAAAAGGAGTTAGAATTGACGGAATAAGACACAAAATCGTTTCTATCCTGCGTAATAAATCCTCGCTCAGTTCTTCCATTTACTTAATTAACTCACTTGATAGAACCAAATTATCTTGTTACAACCCTGACCGATGCCACATCACAGTTTCTTTATAAACGTACCTCCTTTAATCACGGAGAGGATATATTAGATGACAGAGACGAATTGTTGCCACTGAAAACACAAGACGAATTCAGTTTCGATGCCATTTCTTTTTATATGTTTCTGCATCGGTCAGCGCAGATGAGTATCAGAGCAACTACAAAATTATGTTCAGGGTGGTTCAACGATTCATTTAGTTCAAAGTTGTACAGTACTCACCAGGGGCGACCACCAGCACAAGAAAAGTCAGAGTGAACAGCAAACAATTCATTTTTGAGTCTCCTATCTTGTGTTGAAGTGAAACTCTTCGTGCTATACCGAACATGAACTGCCACGCCACATTTATGCATGGAACGGTCACTAAGGTAACAGACAGACAAACATGGTCCGGAGGGCCATATGTCAATCCACAAAGCACCGTATTCAATTTTATTGGTGTTATCATGCCCCTTTTGGGGATTTATATGGCTGAATAGGAACACAAAATATGATACACTTGGTTATCTTAGTCAGATGTCAAAGATGTTTGCTCATCTTCAAAAATGAAATGTGTTCTATAGCAGTGATCCACGAACTGTGCGCATAATGGTAATTCATGGACCCCCGTTCATTTCTGGTAAATTTACGGTCCTTAACATGCAAAGCACTAGCGTGTCATAGGCCTGGGCACAGTGTATGACGGAACCGGTTTAACCATCTGAAGGCCCTACGAAATCACTCTCTGTCGCATTGAGCTGGCATAAAAAAGTTTCGATGCCATTGCTTGCACTGAGGCCACTTGGTTGTGCCTTGAGGTTTTACTTTAGTTTTGAATATTGTTTACCTCATTTCTTAGATCGTTCTTTCTTGTTTTCTCGGAGATTTCTTTGGTATGTTCAGTTTCTTAGGTTTTTTGTTCCTTGCTACGCAAAACATTCGATATGTTTCCTTGATAGTATTCTAAATTGACAAACCGAAAGAACCTTCTAGTGAATTTGTTTAGTCACAATGATTGCACACGAAAACTAAAGAATGTATGCGGTCAGAGAGCCCCAAGCAGAAATATTCATAGTGCCGTTCTTAGGTTTGTTAAATTTTAGGATAGTTTTTAAGAACGGTGAATAGTCTACTGTGCAGCTGTAACAAAAAGGAATAAAAACTAATGAACTAGTTCAGTTACTACATTTTGATCGACTTGAATGTATAGATCTATACCTAAACAATCTCGTAATGCAAGATCAGTAGACAATAACCTCGCGTCCTCTCAGTGACTATTTTTAGCATTACGGTACTGTGCGCTTTTATGTGCTTACTTGTAATTTAACAAGATTTCACTTTGAGCTAAAACATCAAATCATCTAACAAGTTTTCCCTTGAAAAACAGCTCTCTCAAAATCGAAATTAAAGGGAAACAACATACACTTGATCTATGGTCCAGAAGGAAACAGTTAGTTCCGTTTTCCCGAGAGTCCTGGACTCAAAGAAAAACAAATCTAGCTTGTTTCTCGAAAGCACACGAACACTAAAGATTGTATGCGGTCGGGAAGCCCCAAGCATAAATTGCCGTTCCATTCGTTGCATCTTTGATTTTTTGTCGGCTTTAATAACCTCGCAGTCAACTTTGCTAACCCGATAATCAACACAAAGGTTCTTTCTTGTTTTCCCTGAGATTTCTTTGGTATGTTTTTTTTTTTTTGTTAGATTTTTTGTACCTTGCTAAGCAAAACGTTCAATATGATTCCTTGATACCATTCTGAACTGACAAACCGAAAGAACCTTCTAGTGAATTTGTTTAATCAAAATGAGTGCACACGAAAAGTAAAGAATGTACGCGGTCAGGGAGCCCCAAGCATAAATAATAGTGCCGTTGTTTGGATCTCCGCTTAATCTCAGTTTTGATAACCTGGCGGTCAACTTTTAGCTTGATATTTGTTATCGGTTATTTTGCACAAAATAACTAATCGTGGCGATTCTAATGGCTGGATGTGTCATTTTGAAACTTAAGACAAGATCTTTTGTTATGCAAATAAATAAAAAAAAAAAAAAGAAATGAATTTCCGTCTTCTGTGCTCAAAGCATAGTCATGCTCTTATACTTGGCTTATTTTGTTTAAAAGACATGTCTTTGAAAAAAGGAGTTAAAATTGACGAAATAAGACACAAAATCGTTTCTTTTCAACGAGTATCAGAGCAACTACAAAATTATGTTCAGGGTGGTTAAACGATTCATTTAGTTCAAAGTTGTACAATACTCACCAGGGGCGACCACCAGCACAAGAAAAGTCAGAGTGAACAGCAAACAATTCATTTTTGAAATAATTTGGATATATCAACAAAGTTCGAAACTTTCAGCCTTAATCCATTTTTGAGTCTCCTATCTTGTGTCGAAGTGAAAATCTTCATGCTATACCGAACATGTACTGCCACGCCAAATTTATGCATGGAACGGTCACTAATGTAACAGACAGACAAACATGGTCCGGAGGGCCATATATCAATGCACAAAACACCGCATCCAATTTTATCGGTGTTATCATGCCACTTTTGGGGATTTACATGGCTGAATGGCAACACAGAATATCATACACTTGGTTATCTTAGATGTGAAAGATGTTTGCTCATCTTTACAAAATAATTGAATGTGTTCTATAGCAGTGATCCACGAACTGCGCGCATAATGGTAATTCATGAACCCACGCGTACGTTCATTTCTTTTAAATCAGCGGTCCTTAACAAAGCACCAGCGTGTCATTATCCTTCTCACAACGTATGACGAAACTGGTTTAACCGCCCGGAGGCCTTAAGAAATCACTCTCTGTCGCATTGAGCTGGCATAAAAAACTTTCAATGTTATCGCGTGCACTGAGACCACTCGGTTGTGCCTCGTGTTTCCACTTTAGTTTTGAATATTGTTTACCTCATTTCTTAGATCGATAAGGTTTTAGACAAAGGAACATGGTGGTTGATTTGTTAAATTTTGGGATAGTTTTTGAGAACGGTGAGTAGTCTAGTGTGCGGCTGTAACTAAAACGAAAAAAAACCTGATGAACCAGTTCAGTTATTACGTTTTAATGGACTTGTGTAGATCTATACCTGAACAATCTCTTACCGACCGCGTCCTCTCAGGTGACTTCTTTTAGCATTATGGTATTGTGCGCTCCCATGCGCTTACTTGTAATTTAATAAGATTTCACACCAAATTATCTAACATCTTTTCCCTTGGAAAACAGTTCTCTCAAAATTGAGATTTAAGGGAGACAACATACACTTTATGTATGGTCCAGAGGGAAGCAGTTAGTTTTGTTTTTCAGAGAGTCCTGGACTCAAAGGAAAACAAATCTAACTTGTTTCTCGAAGACCATACATGAAGTGCTTTGTTTATATCTTTATCATAAGGCAAGAACATGCTGTTGTATTCGGTGCGCGGGAAACCACTGCGCAATTGTATCCCTGTCGGGATACATTTGATTTTGATCAGGGGCACGTGACCAAGAATGAACCAATCACAGTGCTCGTTTTGTTGAGTGAAAGTTTAGGTATGTAACGAAATTAATTATTTCCTTTCCAACCTGACACTTTTTTCCCCAATCGATCACAAGTGTATAAAATCAGACATCAGTGTCAAAAACGGTCAGTGGCGTCTAAAATCAGACACTAGGGTCTAAAATAAGACTTACTGTCTAAAACGGTTTCCAGTGTCTAAATTCTGACATAGATTGCAAAAATGGGACATTTAAAGCTAAAACCAGACAATAGATCTAAAATCGCACAGAAATGTCTAAAAATAAGACACAAGTTTCTAAAGTCGGACCCTTGTGTCTCAAAACCAATTATTGATGTCTAAGACTGATCGAACACCAGTGTCTGAAATCGAACACTACTGTCTAAAATCAGAAACTAGTGTACAAAATTGAACACCAGTGTTATGGAAAATATTCATAGTAATTATTATTTTTCCTCTTTGCTATTCTTTAATGACGAAAAAATACTTAGTTTGGGTTTGACTAATACTTAGTTTTGAGTTTAGCCTTTGTGAAGGCCAGCATCAGACAGCGGTTTGTTATTTTGACAGGAAGATTATTAATATGTTAAATTTCAACACGTATTGGCGAAGTGGCAGACCTAATAGGTGGGCTCTTAACTTTGCAAATTTCAAATAAGGAAAAAGACACCGAAGCTTTTAACCACATTTCAAAAACTGGAAATGGGCTCTCTTTTTTCAAATGAGGAGAAATTCGTTATTTCACTCGTCACGAATTTCACTGAATCTAGATTAACTGCCTCGATTAACAACAATAAGTTGTAATTAGAGTACAATAATTTCGTCAACAAAGTCATAATGGATTACAAATGACCAGAAATGGCGAAAACAAGCCTTACAAACTTCTTATGGTTTTTCATTTCCTTTTTCTCATCAATGACTGGCAAAACCTGCTATACTTAAAAAGAAGGCTTTCTAAAAATTTTTTTGGCGTTGTTGAGCATGAACAGCGCGTACAGAAAGCTACTGAAGTATTTATTAATCTGTCACCAGCATTATGAATTGTGGCCAGCAGCACTCTGTCTTTTGCTTCTGATCCCGACTCAAAGATATTAACAGTGTAAATTGCACTTACGCTACTCTCCTTACACCTGTAAGCCGAGACAAGAGTCAATCCTACTGAAATTATTTCTTCGGAAATTTCGATTTCGAATTTCAATGCAGATTTCCTAAAAAAAAAAAATGATTAAATGGCATTTACGATCCTTTTGGAAGAGGGAAGCAAAGGTTTGCACGTGACAAGTGATTAGATCATATTAATGTGTAACACGTGAATCTTACAGAAAGGCGAGCGTGATTCGTGAATTTATGAACCTGCGTGAGGCGTTATTTGCTTCCCTGAGTTATTCGTGACGCGCGTGAAAACCTTGAGATGTCCGTGAAATCAACACGCGAGTTTTCTCTTTGTATACGTGACGCGTGATTCCTCTAAAATTCGTGCGTGAAACGGAATCAGGCCCCCCCACCCTCCTGTTTGCCGCCTTCGTGGTAACGTACAGCAGTATTAATAATCGATCTAGTCTTAAACATTATTTAGTTATAGTTTAGTCAGCGCTAAGCTTCCCCCCCCCCTGTTAGAGGACACCAGTGTGGCTTATCAAGCCTTTTAACTCTTGATTCTTTTCCTCCTCCCGCGTCCTCGCAGCTTTACAGGCAGAAATATAGAAATACAATCAGCTAAAAGAAAGTTTTCGTATAATTAAGTTTTCCTAAAATATATTTTAATTCGTAATCGTTCACTCCGAAACATCGAAATGAATTTCTTTTCAGATAACGCTGAAAATCCTTTATTTGAACGAGATGTATTGTCAAGTTCACAGGAACGTTGAAAATGTCAACAGAGCACCCACGCTGCGAATGATAAAATAATTTTTTAAAATTATGATGTGTTTTGGTGATCATATAAAAGCCCATTGAAACTGACTCAGAGGTAAGTTAAATAAGGCGCGTATGAAAAGACAAATGCGAGCATAAAAGGAACCAATATCCTGAAAGGGTGGCATAGGTCGAATTGTGACTGCATCCGCTCTAAACTATGGCATCGGAACATCTGGTTTTTGCGCAGGTTCTTAAGCATTTATCACCAACCGAACACGTTTGTAAATAGGCGATCCTGTTTTCCTCCAATTTCCTTCTGTCACAGTTGTCTTCAGAACCATCGCAGAGGTAACATTTCAAAGCGACAGCTAACAAATAAGAAAAGATTAAGAAATGAGAAATAAAACATTATTTTACACAGCTAAGAAGGCGACGTCAAAACAACAATTTCAATTAATGTATAAAGGAGTTTAGAATTGTGAAGCGCTCCCGTTAAATTTTTGTTAAATTGCTCTAACTAATTAAAGTTGGGTAGAAACAAAGCTGCTTGGTCGGCCTTCACGTTTTGAATTCAGTTTCAAACCAATTTTCTAAAATAACTGCAACTTCTATCTCAGTTCGTGGTGACAGCTTTGGCGAAAGTGATAAAATTTACCGACCAATAAAACTTTCCAAATGTCGTTAATATTATATGTGCTCTGGTCGAGCGCTGTCCCTAGCATACGATCTTAAACTTTTAGCGGTATTTCTAGCAACTTCTCTCCCGATTCTAAAGGGTAAATATGATTTTTCCTTTGCGAGAGTGGAAATCTAACAGATATCCTAAACGTGTTTTTAAAACAGTCATTTCGGGCCGAAAAGTGGTTAGTCTTTAAAAAAAACTTAAGAAATTGTATATAGGATAATTCAACAGTGAATTCATTTCTAACGTTAAGCTCTACTCATTGCAAAGCAAAGAAAGAGAACTTCTGTTCCCCAGTTGGCAAAGAACAAGCTCGACAGAACGGTGGGACTGAATTACATTCGAGAACAAATCCCACCCGGCGAACCTACATCAAGGTCCATCCACTGCACGGAGATCATTAATAAAGAAAGGAAACTAAAGATCTAAACGACTCTCACACCGGATTGTTATTCCACTGATTCAAGATATTATCCCTTTTACTGCAAACACATCGAGCACAAGGATTATTGTGCGGATCACGAGCCGGCCCTCCGTGGTGAAGACGAAAAACCACTGGCAGTACCAGGGCCGTAGCTAGCATGAGGCAAGACGAGGCAATTGCCTCGTCTTGATTTTGGCATTTTGTTTTTTTGCACCAGTATCGCTCGGCAATAAAAAAGTGAACTTCCACACTTGCCCAAGATTGACTTTTCTAAAGAAAAATGCCACGGAAAATGTTTGATAGACCATTTCTGAGCCTCTAGATTTCAAAATTTTCTGGGGGAGGCATGCCAGACCCGAGACTTGCCTCGTCTTGTTCTGAAGTCTGGCTACGGCTCTGAGTACAAGATAGTAATCATACATGTAGTAGTTTTTGTTTGATTTGATTCAATTTCGGCCGCTATAAAATACATAAACTGCATTGCGTTGTTCAGCAATGAGGGTGCAAAACTTAAAAAGCTGTCTGGGCGATAATTCAACAGTGCATTCACTTCTGAGGTTGTACAGTACTCACCAGCAGAGGCCATTAGCGCAAGAACAGTCAGAGTGAACAGTAATCGATTCATTTTTGAGGCTCCTATCTTGGGTCGAAGTTAAACTTTTCGTGTTCATCCGAAAATGTACTGCCACGCCAAATTTATTCATGGGGATCCAGGGGCGGATCTAGGATTTTTCTTAGGATGGGGTGCACCAATAAGAAAGGACGCTGACAGGTGAGGTAAACACATGAATTTTAAAAGCAAACACCTAAGAAGGCTTATGAGCTTAGGAGCTGTAAGATAGTAAGTGCTTTGGAGAATACAAAGGAAACGATACAGCTTATTTTGTATAGCCCTGAAGAGGACTATATAGTGCTAATGCAATGCAGTAAACGTGTCGTTTTGGTTAAATACGCAAATAATTCTACAATAGTCGTCTCTGTGTAGCAGGATTTGGATACTTCTACTCTTGTTACTGGATCAGTTTTCGACATGGTCACAAAACAACAATATGTCGTGCAACCCGAGCAAATGTAAAGAACTTGTTTTTAATAAGACACACGACAATCAAGACTATCAGCCAGTACACAACATCACTCAATGTAACAATCTTGTTTCGCTAGGTCTCACGCTCCAGAGTGACTGTAAATTTAGCATTCACACAAAGCTGAAGCTAATGAAAGCAAACAAATGCCTACACGTTCTGCGAACTCTCAGGAAAGAACGTTATAGTCAGCGAGAAATAGACCATGTCTTTAGATCTACTGTTTTACCAATTTTGACATATGGCCTTCCTGTGTATGGAGCCTCTGAATCAGACCTTAAACAAATCCAGTGCCTCTTAGATAAGTGTTACAAGCGGCGATATAGTTCCTGTCACTTCATTATTTCAAGCCTTTTTAGAGACGCAGAACAGAAAAGTTTTGATAAGGTGATCTCACTGGGCTCGCACCCTCTTAAACACATCATTCCTGAAGAGAAAAATACCGCATGCAAACGTAGGAAAGGGTGCTTTCGCCCCAAAGTTAATACCCAACGCTTCAAATCCACGTTTGTAAATAGCTTAATTTTTAAGTGCGGTTTTGTTTAGTTTTAAATATATTGTAACATAGGAGATGTGTTTTTATCCTTTGAACTGAAATAAAGACTAGGTTATTACTATTATTTTTAACAGATGAATTTATTTAATTGATTATATTAGAAAGCCGCAGGTAATCTCAGGGATAGGTGATGCACGCGTCCTGCACCCAACCCCTAGATCCACCTCTGCATAGCATGGTCTCTAAGGATGCACTACAGTATACAAAACAGGGACTTGAAGTCCGTATATCAGCCTTGTGAATCCACTGAACACGATCTTCAATATTATTGTAGTCAACACGTTACTTTTGGGAAGTAGAAGCATGGTAATGGTTCGAACACTCACTCGGTTAATTCAATGATCGAGTAACACTTGTTAAGACGCTTTTCCATACTAAATTACCGGGTATGGCCTCAAACATTATTTTGTTTGCATTGAAAAGCTCTTTCTTCTCTTACAAGATAATTTTGGTTGTATCAACTCATCCTTGGGGACCCAGGGGCTGTGAGTCGATTTTGCTTAATGGATAGAGCGGGTTAGGGGTAGGAGGGTTAGGGGTAGAGGGTTAGGGGTAGGAGACGTTAATTTCCCACGCACGAGATTACTCTGTGATGGATGTCCTCCCCTGGGGTGGGATGGGCGGGTTAGGATTGATTGTAAAGCGCTGTTGATCTGTCATTGTAAATAGCGCTCTCTAAGTGATAAATTGTAATTGTAATTGTAATTGTAAGTTAGGGCGGAAGAGCTCTTCCGCCCTAACTTGAGATCGACTCACAGCCCTGGGTCTCCGAGGATGGTATCAACTGATGTGATATAAATTGGCCACCGTAAAGAGTTTCAAAGCTGTCGTTTCGAGCGTTAGCCCTTGGTCAGAACGAAGGACGAAGGGATAACGCTCTAAACGTCAGCTTTCAAGCTCTTTATAGTGGCCATTTTACATTATCGACTCAGTTGATAAAATCATAATTACCTTTTATTACTCTCCCACCCTCTTTAACGTTTTTAATAAAAACAATTATTCCACTCACGCCTGTTGGAGATGAGATGATTATAGCCAACGAGCCGCGTAGCGCCGAGTTAGCTATCTATCATCTCATATCCAACAAGCGCGAGTGGAATAATTGTTAAATAGACAATGGAAAATTGTGGTTGATTTGCTATATATTCGTAATAGTTACTAAGAACAGTGAGTAGCCTAATATTGTACGGCTGTACACAAAATTAGATAAAAAAATTATGAACCATTTCAGTTGTTACGTTTTGATTGACCTGTGTAGATCTATACCTGTACAATTTCGTGATGCATGATGGCTGATTCGCGCTTCGCCGTCGTCACTCCATGGTCTTCAAGGGAATCGGTTTGATTCTGGCATCCCGAATTCGAAAATGTCTGGCAAATTGGTTCGCAAATCAAAGCAGAGAAAAGCGCTTCCAAAGCTTTCTTACAAGTAGCTTGTAAGCGTTATCAGAAACACGGGGCGCCACCTTGCTTGCTGTGAACTTCAGGGTTTCCGAGAAGGCGCGGTCGAAAACAAGCAATTTTATTTCGACGAGATGTCTCCTCTTCAAATGAATGAATAGAGTATATAGAATCGACTGAATTCCTTAAAATTTGGCTCGCACGTGAACTGAACAAGAAAGACCAAAAGTGTGTCCGTTTTTTTACTTATTAATCTATAACTCCTCGCCGAACAGCCTCAGAACTTATCACTTACGTAAGCTCGGTCATTTCACTCTGTTTACCAGCTTAATTGGTTTTGACTGTGCTGCGGAAACTCCTTCGTTACTACAGCTGAACTAATCCAAGGAATTGCACATCACTAACCTGGGGCAGCTATTAACACAAGAACACTCAATGTAAGCGGCAAACGATTCTTTTTTTTGGCTCCTTTCCTATATTTGTTTCGGAGTTAAACGCCTCCTGCCTGGTACAGTTTTGATTCTGACGTGCTAGAATGTGAAGAGCGCGTGACAAGCCATGTGAGACCAACGATAAAAATTTTCTATGGGTGCATTGCGGTCAAGGAAATGATCAGTGCAACTTTAACTTACCTTGCTCCAAAGTTTTAAATACAGAGAAAGAAATGTAAATAACGCGTGGCGGTTTTTACTCTTTCAGTCGCTAAAACGACGTTTTCCTGATGTATAATCTTTGGGAGTGAGGTATGCTCGAGTTGGACTTTGAGTTGGACTTTGGAGTTGGACTTTGGATTATTGACAGGCCCGTAACTAGGGGGGGTGCACGGGGTACATTCGCACCCCCCCCCCCCCTACAGGCCCTTAAGGTCCGCATTTTGATACTCAATATCCAAGTTAAGGAGCGCAGTCGGTTAAACTGAAGTTTAAAACTTAACAGTGATACTTAAACAAAATCAAAGAATGGAAAAAGCAGTAATGTATTCTCTGG
>NC_142519.1:16242175-16259675 GCF_964205215.1 Stylophora pistillata
AATGCCAGTTCAAGCAACCAGTTGGTGTTTGTGTTGAGTTTGACTCCGTCGTATGTATTTGCGACGCTCAATCAAATTCGTTGAAAATAATCACGCCTCTTTCCGAAACAGCGAGATTTTTAAAGTCCGTTGGCAAGCTTTACGATGCTTTCTCTGTACATAAGAAAGGACAGTCTCCTCCACTAAGAACTTTACCAGAAGCAACAGAAAAGGTCAAGGAATGAAAAAAAATACTCGCTGAGTATGAAAAGTCAGTTCGCTCTGTAACAGGATGCTCTGAGATGACACTGAATGCACCCCAAGGCACAGTGTCTGCCGTAACTGTGAGGTCCGTCGATATGCTACACTGAGGATTGGACAGAATGAAGTCACTGTTTTTCTCTCTTTCTTTTGATGCCACTAACCTCCTAAGCTGCATGACCCTTGACGTTGAACACCTGCACCGGTCTACCAGCCAAATCAAACATCCGCTGCTATCAAAAACGGAATACTGTAGGGACCTTGGAAATACAATAAAAGAGAGTACGAAACGGCTCTCGTCTTCGACAGCGTATTATTACACAAGTGAAAAGACCTCCTGGTACCCTAGCCCAGAACATAAAATCCCCTCAGCTACACTTCCCTCTATTCCACAACTCCCAGTAGCTAAACTCTCAGAAAAGGCAGTGGAAGAAATGCGTAATTACGCCTTAACGTATGGAGCTGCTGTTCGCAAAGAATAAACCGTCAGGAAAGTACCGTGATGGCTAGACACAGAATGATGCCGGAAATGATTTACCAGAGACAGCTTCAGATATCTGAAGACAGTGTCGACTTGGCCTTGTCTGAAGGTTCGGAGTCTTCTGAAGTAAACCAGAACGAAGAGGAAGTTGAAACAGGCGAGAGTGACCCCGAAAATGTGGAGGAGGTCCCAGAATACGACTCAAGTACAGACGAAGATGAGGAACCAGAAGATGGAAATTCAAGTATTTCTGAACTTGACCGACGGTCCACTTTCCTATTAGGAGCCACGACACGCTTTGGACTACAAGTCGGGATTAACAACAGATTTCTAATGTAAAGGTAGTTCATTTTAGTTGACAGTTAAAGATCCTATAAAAAGTGTTAGACAGTATTTTAAAAATTGCCTAGCTAACACACAACAGCTCAAAGTCCGTTTTTCACCTTTTTACGTGACAAGTAGCGTACGGATTCGGATTTAGCAATTTTTTTCAACGGATTGACGGATTTGGTTGTCAAATCGTAGCGAATTGGCGGATTTGTATACCCCTATTCACCCCTCTCCTGAAGGAGTTCGCCCAAAGCCTAGCACCAGTTGTCAAGGATATTTTTAACGCTTCCCTGATCGAGGGTCATTTTCCTGATGCCTTGAAGGCCTCACTGCTGAACCCAATCCCTAAAATCTCACCCCCGCAGCAGATAGAGAACGATTTGCGGCCTATCGCCCTGACATCCACTCTCGCTAAGTTATAAATATCCTTGCCAACTGGTGCTAGGTCTTGAGCGAACTCCTTCAGTCCTTCAGTACCCTGTTTGGGATGCAATCAGAGCCAATAGCTTTGCCGATCTTCACAGTTGAGAGGGCCTGGAAAGTTTCGTTCTCAGATACCAAGAATTCAGGGGGAACTTCCTGAGGGGCTAAGACTGGAGGCTCTAGAGGTGTAAAATGATCTGTCAAACTGATAAAAAAATTGTTTACCTTGTTTGAGAGGGAGAGCAAATCCGGGCAGTTTCGATCCAAGAATTAATACCAATCCTGCTTAATATCCTTTCCAGTCAAGCGTTTAATATGATTCCACCAATTCTTATTAGACGAATGATCAAACTCGAGATCAGCAACCTTATTCCTATAGTAAAGACGCTTAGCAGACTTAATTTCTTTCTGGACAGTATTCTTCCACATCTTATAGGTGCTAGAGTCCTTGCCATGCTTAATAAAAGCCTCTTGCCGCTTTTTAATAGTTGACTTTAACCTCTTTGTTATCCAGGGTCTATCTGAACTATTGATGTTAACAGTTCTCCATGGCAATAAAAGCTCAATAGCCTCTTTTAACTCCGAAGAAATAAGCTGGAACTTTTCCTTACACGAGGCCGCTTCAAGAACATGGGTCCAGTCCTTCTCTAACATCCATCTAACAAAGGGTCGCCAAGCACTTTCTCTCATATCTCTGACCCGCAGTTTTCTATCAATACAAGAGTTCAGAGAGGGTGTCACAGGTCTAGCAAGGATGGTAAAGTGGTCCGAGGCAGGTGTTCGACTTAGAGGCCTTCTTCCCATATTGAATGTAAGCACCCTCTGTGATCCTCTGATTTTGACACCTCGAGTTATCCCAGACTTTGTATTTAAAGACATACCAGTTAGCTTTGTTCGCAAAGAATTGTCATCGCTGTGTGTCAACAAATCTTCTGGCCTCAAGGACATTGTAGTGTATGCCGGGATATATGAAAGACTATTATAGGATAGGAACGAGGAGAAGAGAGTACGGAGTCGGAGAGTTAAGGACCGCGGTGAAATCCGGTTTAATTCGTTGTTTAGATACGCATATTAAACTCTACAGACATTCACTCGCGCATACTTAAAGTCGGCTCCAATGTTCTAGCCACTCCACTTACCCACATCTTTAATTTATCAATCCATTGTGGTGAAATACTAAGGTCATGGAAAGCAGCTACTGTCACTCCGCTTCACAAGATCATTATTTGAATCACATTGTGATCCAAATAATTTTAGACTGATCTCTATCCTTCCAGTTGTTATGAAGATTTTTGAACGTGCAATCCATAAACAGCTCTACGATCATCTGGTTAAGAAGGCGCTTTTATTTCAATTCCAATCAGGATTCAGACGTGGTCATTCAACCAGTACAGCTCTGCTTGATGTTTTAGAATATATTTTGAAAAATATGGATGGAGGAAATCTTACTGGAGCAATATTTTTAGATCTCAGCAAAGCTTTCGATATGATTGACCACTCTCTCCTTAAGATTAAACTTATTGCACTCGGTGTCAGAGGACAAGCACTTGCCTGGTTTGATAATTACCTATCTGGCAGATCACAGTCTGTTAGTGTGAATGGAACTTATGCAGATACCTCAGATCTATCACTAGGAGTACCTCAAGGGTCTGTCCTGGGCCCATTATTATTTATCGTATTTATCAATGATCTACCTAGTACTATACATCGTTGTAAAATAATCTTGTATGCTGATGATACTGCACTATTTTTTGCCGGTAGAAACATTCAAACTATTCAATCCACTCTACAAGAAGACCTGAATGCCGTTGACGAATGGTTTTCTTTGAATCGCTTGTTAGTAAACTACGACAAAACCAATGTCATGCTTTTTGGCTCTAAACAGCGTCTCGCAAGATCACAAGGACTCTCCTTATTTTTATTTGGTAATCTTCTGGAGCTGTCAAACACTGTGAAATACTTGGGTTTAATTTTTGATGCTTCCATGAACTGGCATGAACACATAAATAGCATTTCTAATAAAGTAACTCATAGCTGAAATTTATTGGGAAGAATTCGGAAATATTTAGATACCGATACCTGTAACCTTTTATATATGACTTTAGTTTAGCCTTTAATGGAATATTGTGATATTGTCTGGTCCAATGCTGATAGCACCTCTCTTCAAAGACTTCTTAGGCTTCAGAAAAGGGGAGCACGGATTGTTCTCCAAAAGAAGATTAGGGAAGACCCTACCGCAAATTTCTTTTGTGAACTGGGATGGGTCTCCTTGTTTAAACGTTGGAACTTTCACATGTGTCTAACTGTATTTAAATGCCGTAATGGAATTTATGCACCCTATCTGAGAAGGCTTTTTTCCTATAATTCAGGTTTCCACCATTACAATACCAAAAATAGAGCGAATCTACATATGGTCAAAATAACTTCTAAATCTGGCGACAGGTCATTTACCGATTCAGCCGCTAAACTATTTAACAACCTTGATCATGCCACAAAATGCTCCCTAACACTTAAAGAGTTTGCAAATAAATGGGTCTAAATAACTTGTAATAATCTATATAATTTGGCATCGATATCGTAGGTTTATTGTTAACGGAACACGGGCAAATGGTTATTTATTTGTTTATTTTTATTTATTTTAATGTTTATATTGTATTAATATATTTGTGTGTGTATGTTTTAATTTTTTAGATGCACAGCTTCATTGTAAATAAGTGACTTAGCTTTATGGATTCTGTGCCTAATAAAGTATCAAATTTAGACGGCAAAATACGCGGGAGAACGCTCACTTGGAGTTTTATCCCCTCTAGAATGTAGTTTGGTTGGTTAAATAACCCAGTAGCTCGTATAGAGTTGTCTCCGATAACATTCGAAGTGAGAATTAACAATAAAGTAAAGAGCATCGACGATGCCCAGGCAGCCATGACGGCGCTCACGTGACTTATCCTATCTGTTTCAACAAAATTTCTGTCTTGTATTTCATGATGAAAAAGTTGATAAAAGGGTTGACACTGTGTATTATCATCAGGATGTAATAAATATTGCAATTGGATCACATAAAACCTACAGTACCAGATCATCAAGATAAAACGATAGAAAGGTCTTCTGGAGAAAGGCTCAATTCTTGCCACTCACTTATACTTTGAGCAGTATAAATAACATTCTCAGAAGTCAACTAAACTTAACTGAAGCTACATTTTATCCACTTAACTTACCCAGAGTAAAAGAATGACAAAAGTGGGCCATTTCTCCAGCAGAAACCCATTAATCTGTACTTGCTACTTCCACCATGGTATTCGACCAACTGAAAACATTTGAACTTTGTAGCTCGACGAACCTGCTAAAGGCATAAATATTTATCTATCTTGAGACTTTGATGGTCTTTTAGTAGATTTCATCTTCGTCAGTTTGATGATCAACATACATGAAACACTTCTAAGCCAAGAATAGCCTTTTACAGCAAACATGGCCGCCAGAAATATTTGATCACGTGACTTAAGTTTTGTCCCGTGACCAAAGTGCACGTGAGAACAACACGCACGCGAGCCTGTGAAAAGTGTACAGAGAAATAATTGATTTATCTGGGCAAAAAAGATTATCAAAAAGCTGTAAAAAAATTCACTCTGAAAGTTTAACTGGGCGACCGCTTCAATGAAATGGGCGTACTTGTCCCAAAGCATGGAAACTCGTTAGCAGCGCAAAGGTTGCTGGGAGAAATAAAATGGCGGAGACTTTAGAGCCAGTTATCAGCTTGGAGGTTTACCCTATACCCTCAATCAGACAATAAACAACAACTTTTCGCTGGTAAATAGGATACTGGCTGCTGCACAAGATTAGAAGCTCCACACGGATAGAACCCGGCTTCCGGCGAGCAACAGACCCAATTTATTGATTGTAACGTCAAACATGATACATGAAATATGCGTGTAACAGCTGTATGATATACTTGTCAATTCCAGAGGATCACAGGGTAGCGTCGTCTAGCAGTGGAAGGATAGCTAGTATATAGAGCCCCAAAACGAACGCACAAGCACCACGTGTAACAATCCCAAGTGTTTAATTTTATGTGATACAAAATGGAACGTAGCCAAGTATCGATAAGTAAGTAATTGGTGCGATTGCGATAGCAAATGTGGTAGAATTATGTGTGTGTGGTTCGAACTAGAAGGTAACAGAAAACGAAACGAAACTAATTAATTGACTTACGAACGATGACACAGCCCAATGACCTATTCTTGAAATCAACTGAACTAATAATGAAGGAAACGATAAAGTAAATCCAGCATAAACAATATAGGTAACTTACTTTGGTAGAGCTCCTAGCGTACTTGAAAAGCGCGGGTAGCGGAGTAGACAGAACAATTTTACGCTGAGTAGCGGAGCGCACGACCTCTTGACAGCGATCAAAAAATGGTTTTCTCTTTGTCGCAAGCCCGTAATATGAGCGAATGACTGGCATAAATCGCGTAACATTTTCACACCAATTACAGTAATCGACAAAAATAAACCGTAACGTAGATAAACATTAACTAAGCATAGACAATAGGCGGTTAAGCAATAATCTAAAGTACAAAGAAAATAAATAGCGTTTCAAAACTAACAATACTAGTGTGCCTGCTACCCGTCAGGAAAAACTCCCTTTTTTTTGGAGGAAACCTGATCCCTCCCGAATGCAGAGCCAGGCACTTAACAACAACCTTGAGGGAGAAAGGTTATCAAAATGACAAGAACATGAGAACAGAATGAAAAGTGCACTGGTAAATCAAATTAAACAAGAACCCGAAGGCTGCAGCGATGCCAGTGTAGAATGATTTCCCTCAGGAAAATCCCACCAGCACGTGCTCTCAACTCTGATGTTGCCATAGCAACTGTCAAAACTTCGGTGAACCGTGAAAACATGAATTTGCTGCTATTCTTCGAACCGCAGCAAATGGTAAAATTTCGTCGTAACTCGTTAGTTTCTGGATAGTTGTGAGGTAACAATGAATGCTTTTAAACCTGTAATACTGCCACCAGGCTAAAAATAAAACTTGAATGCTTGGAAGGTCCTGCTGATCCGATCAACAGTGGAGAAAAACTTTAGCATATGGTTCTTAGTATGGTATTGGAGTGTTTTGTCTAACTGAGGCAGGAGAACAACTAATTGGTTGGGTTCCTGAAAAGGACCGCGCAATTTTGGATGCGGTTGGAAAGGCATGCGACCTGCCAAACTTTCATGCCAGAATTGACGGTGCAAGTTGCAAAAATACGGGAGACAAGTTTACCAAGATAACAATTTTTATAATTTGTGAGGCTTTGTGAAATAATTGAATAATTAAGTTATTTTTAATTAATTATGTGGAAAATTTATTGATAGCTTTATGTAGATCATGTCTCTTTTCTTAAGTTAAAAATGTGTCTTTATGAGTATATTTTTGATAGGTTTGTCTGATGTTGGGCATATAACCCATGATGTTTTCCTGGCTATTTATTCACTAGCTTTGACTGTATGATTTAACAATAACTGTTGTGGTAATTCTGTCAAAACATTTAAGGTAAATTGATTTCCTGGCTATTTATTCACTAGCTTTGACTGTATAATTTAACAATAACTGTTGTGGTAATCCTGTCTAATTATTTTTAGCTTTATTACATCCATTTTGAAATCACTGGTGGCCCTGTAATCTGATTGGCTCTAATTGGTGCGATTTATTCACGAATCGCACCATTTTTTGCTCTAAATCGCATCATTTTACGCTTGACTGAGTTTTGGACACATGACATCAGTCTTTCTGTTTTGCATACAAAATAAGATGTAAAAGCGTTTCTGGTTCCACTTTTTATTTAAAAACCGGCTCAGTACTGCATCAGTAAAATATTTGAATTGACCAAGTCCTGTATTTAGGCGATTTCAAAATGGATGTAATAAAGTGGTAACTGAACTTGACGTCGTGCAATTTTGGTGTGAAATCATACTTGTGATTTCAAATCGAACTTGCGCTGCGCGCTCGTTCGATTTTGAAATCACGCGTATGATTTCAGCCCAAATTGCACTCCACTCAGTTCAATTACCATTATAAACTGGTTTGAAATCTGGATATTTTAGACTATGGTGACTTATGAGCATACAAAAGTAACCAAAATGACTATGGTGTTTATTGCCAGGGATTCTGTAAATATTTTTAAGGTTTATGGAGAGAATTTTGCTAACTTTGATTTTATCACTTCAGTCAAATAAAATCAATTTAAGTCGCCTTAAGTTGCCTTAAGTTGCCTTAAGTTGCCTTAAATCGCCTAAAGTCGCAATGTTTGTTCTGCCAATTTTACTCAATTTCATAAATTAATTTTCAATTGATTAAATTTACTCAATTTTACTCAATTTTTACTCCATTTTTTCAAACCGCCTCCTGGTTAGCTCAATTGGTTAGAGCGTCGTGTTGTGCGGGAGGGCAAGGGTTCGAGCCCCGGCCGGACCAATACTCATGGTCTTAAAATAACTGAGGAGAATTTACTACCTTTCTCTAATATCAAGAAATGGATAGATATTCTAGTCTTCTCGGATAAGGACGAATAAATGGAGGTTCCGTCTCCTACAGGGTTAGGGGTAGGAGACGTTAATTTACCACGCGCGAGATTACTGTGTAATGGATGTTCTCCCCTGGGGTGGGATGTGTTGGGGGAAAGGTGAGGTCTTTACATGGACTAAAGCGGCTGCCAGAGGTGCCTGATAGTGCTGACGTCCGATCTCAACCTTAATAACATTGTAAACCTTAGCAATTCAGCCTATGCTGCTATTAAGGTATCGAATTTACCATTCAACCATTCCATTCAATACTTAAGTCGCCTTAAGAGTCATTGTCTGAGAAAACCAGGCAGGTGGTCAAAGATTGGGGTCGGCCAAATGATTCCATACTTACATCATAGATAAGTTAGGTGGACTAACGGATAAATATACTAAAGTTTGCTCGGCAAGTGTTCAGGTATAAGAGATACAAGATCTACTCCCCATCACCCCCTCAGGTCCTAGTTTTTCTGGTAAATTTGACCCAAATTTGACGGCCAGCAAAACCTTTCAAATTTAGCGGACGAAGTTTGTGTTTTGTACCTGATGTAAATGAACATTGAACTTTTTATTTAAAGCCAGAAATGTACGAAAGAAGCACAAGTCAGTCTACACCATTTAGTTTTGAAATAACTATATTTCGTATCGGCTGGTGAGCAAGAAATTAGCCATTTTCGACTCCCCGCAGGACACACAACTAAGACTTCATCAAAAATCGGATACCAAAGCCAAACACTCTTACCCTCCCTCTATCACAAACAGCAATAATCTTTTTGGGCCATTCAAACAGCAAGATGCTACATTACCTCCATTTCTCCTACCACTTGACGTCATATACAGCACGTCACGACGCGAGCAAAGTGCTGTTTAAGCCACTCCTGAATTTCACATTGAGTTTGTCCGAAGTCAAATACATAGAGTTGATCAAATTAGTTCCACAAAAAATTCAAATCCCTTCTCTTGCGAATTTAACGGAAAGAAAATTAAAAAATCCCGAAGGTAAACACACGACGCCATGTTAAACTCGTTGACTTGGGATAGACTGGCAACTAGTCGACTGGTGGTGGAGAGAGATGGTAGCAATGGATGATTTCATAAGTTACTGAGCTTTTTTTTATTGAAGGAAGGCTGGTCTAGGCTCATGCCGTAAGAGGCAGTGAATAACGAACTACTAGAAGATAAATATATCTTATTAAACGTTTTGTTGTGTAGTATCGCTGAGTATTTTTACGAGTTGTGTCGTATTTTGACGAGCCCGTAGCAGGGGCTTCATTAAGGGCCGGGCACCGGCCAAATTGACCGGTTGTAAGGACGGTTTCGCCCACCTGGTTTAACAATCTGGAGGAAGGTTTATCTTATAAAGAAGTTTAGTTCAAATAGTTTTGCCCGCCTGTGAAAACCAGTTGCCCTCCTGCTGAAAAAATTAATGAAACCCCTGTCTACCGTAGGGCGAGTCAAGATACAAATAACGGGTAAAAATACTTAGCGATACTAAACAAAAAAACGTCCAATAAGTTAGTTATTATCCAACACGCCAAACTTTTGTTTCTGCGAGCGAATTTCGCGGATATTTATTTACGGGAGTGCGTGACAGAAGTAAGCGAAGCGGAACGGAATTGGCGCGTTGTTGTGTTGCTGTTTCTATTTTCTTCATTAAATGAAGAAATTTTCTGGTCGTCAAGCTGTTTTTCTTCGTTCGATTCATCAAATGAACTTGGATCTATATTTGTCAGCCATTCTGACTCTTCGTCGTCGGAAATATGATTGAAATTTTCCGCCACTTTTTTTTTCCGTAACTACAATCTAATTCTTCGCTTGCGCGATGCGAGAAAACCAGTTTAACCGGTACAAATACCGCGTGATATTTGTACTCGTGTATGGCGTTATTCGTACTCGTCTAGGTATAGTTGGATAATAAAGAAACGAACTTTGCTTAATTTTAAATGGCCAACTTGTCGATAAGGTTGCTGGACAGCGAAACCCGTTTTGACTTTAAATTTGCATTTTGGGACCTTTCAATAGGCGACGTAACCAGGTCAAGCAGTCTTGTCTCGTCGTCGGGATTAAAACGAATCAATAGGGACCTTCAGATCCGACTACGACTTCGAGTACGAGAACGAGATTACCAAAGTGCAACTAGCACGCATGCACGATAGCGTGAGCATGTCACGCAAACTCGTTCTGTCTTCAAAATCTCGCTGCCGTCCTTTTAAGAACTACGAGATTTTCAAGAAAACTCGTTCCCCGAGTACGACTGAGTTTAGGCGGGTTTAAAGGTTAGTCTATATAGCTGTTTTTACAAGTTTCAAGCGACTCATACATGCACAAAGTCTACATTAAACAGTTACTAACAAATTGTTATGTTTGCACGTTAGAAATTGCTTTTCAAGAACTGTGCTGCACTTTAAGTTCAAAGTCATGTGACGCGAGTCAAGTCAAAGCGATCGTATGACCAGTAGGGAAAGGACGGATTTTTCTCGTTCACCGTTTCGGAAAGCAACGAAAACTCGACTTCATCGATGATATCCTCCATGAACATAAATGCCAGAGCATCTAGTGTGGTTTGTCTGCTAAACATTTCCACGACCGACAAAATGTCGTCACTCCGTACTCACAACAACTACTGAAACATTTTTGTCACGAGCTGACGACGGCGACGACCGTGTTTACGACAACTAAGCCCCGGGACTCCCACGCGCAAAAATCGTACTCGTACTCGTACTCGTAGTCGGATCTGAAGGTCCCTAATAAGAGCCTAAAACACAATAGTAATTTTCAGTAATACTACCGCAGCCCACTTTGAAGTCTTGCTTGCAGATTCACCTGGAGAAACCCTACTGATTTTGTTTTTTGTTTTTGTTTTTTTTTTTTTAAATACAGGGAGAAAAAATTCGGAAAAACAACGTCAGACTATATTATGTCGTTAAAGCGTATACTTGTACGAAAGATTTTATGACAATTTTGTCCTTACTTTAATTACATTTATTACGTGACATATGATCTTAGCTCCATTTTTTTGCGACAATATTTACATTGCAGTCAGAAGCAAAATGTACAATGCAAAATGAGCTGCTCATTTTCAACTGTTGACAGTGTGTGCGGTCCACCACCATACGCGCCAAGTGAGCCTCATGTTATTTCTCTAAAATCATGCAGAAAGGATTTAACACATTATTTAACTAATCTGGGTGTCAGTGGAAGTCGAGGCTTCGGGACACGGATTAACGAAGCTGATGTTATTCTCAATCGCGCCGGATTGCATTCACTGTCAGAGGAAAACAAGGAAAGGATTACCGTATGTCCAAAGCATAGATATGAATTAACAACACATTACCAGAAGTTAAAATCCAGTTGTTCTCACCCATCTCACAGAGGTGAAGCGAAAAAATTAAAAAATTCTCGTCGGGTTAACAAACAGGTGTCGGAAGAAATATATCATGAGTTTCAAGTTTCAGTTCCAATAGGATCCGGTAAGTACAATACTCAAGCCAATATTTCAATCATTTCCACGCACTTCACCTATTTTTGGTAATTAATTTACTCTTTATATGTTACTTCAAGATATTTCAACTTACGTGTAGTTTCTTATCAGTTCGGGAATCTCTGCTAATTGAAAAGATGTCACGTATTGTTATAATGTCGCAGTTCGTTTAATTGAAATCAAATTTCCCGTATTTTTACACCTGCAAATCAAATATTTTTTCAGTCCTATGTAACTCCTGTCGAAAAGGCCATTCAACCAGATTAAAAGTGGAGGATGGTACCTCAAAATGTGAGGACGAGTTTAAGGTGAATGTTTTAAATTACAAGTAAGATTACTGTTCCCTTGGACGATATATAAATTTAACTTCTTTCTTTATTCCACCCGGAAACAATTTTGTGATGATGCCAATAGAGTTAAAGAGTTGGGCGTTGCGTGTTCTAGGTAAACGTGATCTTTTTTATTCTCGTTAGCGTTGTTGACGGTCCTGCAGCTTTTCCTACCCGTCTCCTATCATATTTTCGCCACAATGTTCGTCCGCCTGTGAGGGCCGAAAGAGGTGGGGTGGGGTAGGAAGTGCTCCATATAACTCTGTAATTGCTTACCAAACAAAGGTTTGCATACGTTAGCTACCAGTACAGCAGCCTGAGAAAACATCGTTTATTTACACACTATACAGATGTCAAGCCACTTGACTAAATTCTAACACATCGTGTATTTCGTCTTAAAAAAGTCGTAGAACCAGGTCCCTATCAATGGTTTCCCCCCTCTCCCCCCCCCCCCGCACTGGTAGAAAAGGGATATTAAGTTCCTTCTCCCCCTGTCTTGCTTTTCCCGGCCAGAGAACAAAAAAAAAAAAAGTTCAATATTTCTAAATCTTGGCCAAACGCTTAGCCGATAACTAATACTTCAACAAATAGCTTCAAAGGTTTTTGCGGAAAATGATCACATTTTCTCCACTTATATTTCAATCGGAGAGGATTGAAATGTTTCCAATCTTTCGTATTCAGCCCTGGTTAGCTCTTCACCAGAGGGAAAAAAAGGGTCGAAATACTTCACTTGCACAGCAATCTAGTTATTAGCACGACCACAATTGCAGTTCTATTTAAGGAATTGCATTAAAAATAGAAAATTAATATGTATGATTTTATTTAGAAAAACTTCAGTTACTTTTACTGAACTGGTAAACTGAGGAAGACAAACAAGTGGTGAACACGATATGTGCTATTGAATATTGTTATTAATTAAGTCACACCTATCTAGGATGAAGTGGAAAACACTGGAAAGGAAGGTAGTGATTTAACGAAGAAAGAGTCTCCAGTAAACGAATGCAGTGGATTCAATTCTACAGCGTTGGCCTTTGAAGACAACATAAACTTATCCTATCCCGCTTCTTCCGAGTTTGAATGCGCACTTAACAGTACTGTTACTCACCTGAAAGAAGAAGATGAAGAGATTAGCTTTTGGGTAGATAAACAACAGCATCAGCAAGAGAAACGGGCAGTCTTGAATGAAGCATTGGCACATATATCAGATGAAAGAGTTAGTCCAATAGCTTCGACTTTAAATTCGAATCGGGAAAGTATATCAAGCACACAAAAGGTCTACTACTTGCGGAAAGTGGGTCAAGTTCTCAAAGAGGTGTTAACAACCATTGCACCAGATCAAGAAGAGAAAGTGCTGGAAGCACTGAAGCATTCTTTAGATACAACTCTTGCCAAGAAAGGAAACAAAAGCAGAGCATGTGCTGTCAGAGAGGAAGTGACTACAAACCAATTGCCGATTTTGCTGAGGGTGTGTCATGAAGCGGAAAATCGACAAACCCGATTGCAAAATCTGTCAATGTTTGCAAAACGTTTTTCAAAGAAGGAGCTAAGAGAGATGATTCCAGGTCTTAGTAAATGGCAGATCGATCAAGCCCGTCGCCATGCTGCAGAAGAGGGGCCAGGACAACCAGTGGTGTCCGAGCCAATTAAACGAACACGCCTTGATCCGGTGAAAACAAATCACTTCGTCAACTTTTAGTCCGATAAACCAAACAGGCAATCCAACTAGCTTACGCAAATCGTATGATTTGTTCCAGTATGTTATTATTCGATCTAGAGAAAAGAAATTAAATACATTTGAGAAACTGAACAGGATCTATCGATCCATAAACACACGAGTCAAACTATTAGCTAGAATTGCAGCACTGATAACTTACTTCTGTGGCGATGTCTGGTAGGATTGTTTCACGGTATACAGGTCAGCAACAGATATAACAGATCAGGGTATAACAGAATACGGGTCAGCGCGACAGGTCAGCAAAACATGAAGGTCACTTCGAATCTAAACATCTGAACTGAAAGCAGACTTATTCACGTGGCTTAATTGCGAAACTTAGTGTCAATCAAAGTCAATCAGGAAATCAAGTTAATAATTCACTGTATTAACGAAACAACTTTATTGCTAGTGCAAATTTTTTACAGGACGTTGCCTATGGAACTAAAGAATTAAAGCTAGATTCTGGAGAGAAATTCCCATTCGGAAAGTGATTAGAACGATGGTGCCTTCACGAATAATCAAGCAATACAGTTCTTATTGCCAAGAAACAGAGTTTAATCCAGCTAGTGAAAGAACATTATATAGAATCATCGATGTGTGCGCCGCATCCAGGCAGAAATCGCTTCAAGGTTTAGATTATTTCTTAACGGAAGGGGCACAGGCGTTCGAGTCCGTCGAACGTGTAATTATGGTGCTTGAGGAAGGGGGTGCCACTTCGATTTAGGGAAAGGAAGCCAAGGCCATCAGAAAAGAAGCCAAGCGTTATCTCAAAACCGACTTCAAGAGCCATGTCGGACCCGAGGAAAGATGTGTTGACCACTGCACTGGTTTCAGTCTCAGCGACCCTCACAACGACGCCTTCGCTCAATGTTGTAATCACATTCATGATATGTCTTGCTCCTCATGCAGCCAGCTAGATGAGGTTTTATCCAATGTTATGAGCATGATCAATTCCCCGAAGCTGACTCTAACAGATGAAGAGCAAAGTCAGGTTACATTTGACGTGGCCCACGCAGTGGAGGCAATCACGAGTTGGAAAGCGCATATGCTTCGAACTGTCAATCAAGAGCAAGCCAAGGAAGAAACTCTCGGTGCACTCAACTATCAAAGCGTTCTCGTAATTATGGACTGGGCAATGAAATATCTGCCCCAACGGTACCGAGAGCAAATGAGTGATTTTTACGGAAAGCGAGGAAAAAGTTGGCATGTTGCTTGCGTTGTTTTCAAAATTGGGGAAACGAATTCAATGTTGAAACCATAATGCACACATTTGATAGCTGTATACAGGATTGGTTTTCCGTTGCATCCATAGTAGAGCACATTCTTGTTACCATCAAGCAAGAACACCCCAGTGTGGAGATGGCCTATCTGAAATCTGATAATGCGGGATGCTACCATAATGCCTCACTGATTCTGTCCCTGAAATCCATTGGAGAGGGGGCAGGCATAACTATGCAAAGGTATGACTTTTCAGATCCACAATCTGGAAAGGATGTGTGTGATAGGAAGATCGCCCCAATGAAAGGTCACATACAGAGATGGGTAAACGAAAAGCACGATATCGTCACAGCCGTTGACATGAAGGAGGCATTGGAATCTTATGGTGGTGTCCGTGGATGCAGAATAACAGTTGCAGAAGTAGATGTAGCAAAGGCAGCGAAGCCGGAAGAATGGAAAGGGATTAGCGCTCTGTTCAACTTTGAGTTTCTTTCCTCCGGAATTAGGGCTTGGAAAGCTTACGGTGTTGGTGAAGGTCAGATGTTTCCATACGATGAAGTAGGTCGATCGCTGCAGGGTCCAACAGGTCTTCATATCATCATGCCTCTTACGTCTCGCCCCTTACTGTCAAAGCCAGGACTGCTGATGGTAAAGGCAAAACATACTAATTTGCAAGACCTTTTTATGTGTCAAGAAGAAGGTTGTGTGGCCACCTTTCGAACCCAGAAGGATCTTCAAGGCCACATGGATACTAGGCGACATGCGAGGGTGACGGAGCGTGAGACTGTTTACAATTTAGCGCGAAAAGAATGGGAAAAAAAGATCACGGGAATACAGTCAACGCACATTGGACAAACGGGGCACGCACGAGCAGGTAGCCATTCGATGTCAACACGAGAAGCGCCGCAACAGGGTTGGGCTCTAAAACGGCAACGAAAGGGCCAGAGAGTAACCGAAAACGGGAAGAAGTTTCTTGTGGAAAAGTTTAATAAAGGGGTGACAACAGGTAAGATATACTTCAAAGATCAAGTAGTGATCTTAACCGTTGATAAAAAGATTCGTCCTACTTCCTGAATTCAGCATGACGAAGAACACTAACCTTTGCTATACCTATCAGAGTGGTGGCTATAGGTGGTTTCCAAGCAATCACCAGACAGAGATAACAATGATGAAACGAACAAATGCTGGTGGGCGAACAAAACGAGTTTATGAGAGATCTATTGTTTTCCGCCCACCAGCATGGCGGCGATGACGTAAGGTAAAAACCACCTATCGATTGAAACCTCTCTAAATTTAGATCTTGTAAACGCGCAGACGTCAAGAATTCCATCTCTTGACCTCTTTTCACAAGTATATTCCTAAGTGCATGTAGAGGTCAGTTTGTCCTTTGTTTTCACCTGCAGTGGACGTGAGTTTGTAATTCATGTCATCTAATGTTTCACTGGATTGTTTACTTGATGTTCATGTCAGAAAATCAGTACAATAGCCCAATTTTGACATTTTAAAATTAAGCCGAAAAAAACTGACTTTAGCACGAGGCTCCGGGGGATAAACTCCACAAACCCTGTTGTTATTCCCCAGAGCCTCGAGCTGATGTCTACTGTCTAAGGCTGAGTTTTAATATATCGAAATTTGTCTATTGATCTCAATTGTTCAGAACAATCTACGCAGCCGTGAAACTATAAAAATTACTTTTTTAAAATCTTTAAATTAAACATTTAAGAAACTTAAAACTTTATCAGTAGGGTGTCAAATGTGATTCAGTTACTTGAGTATGTTACCAATAGGAAACAAAGAAGATCCAGCAATGGTGGCAAGGGAAATGAGAGTTACTAGGGACGAGAGTGGTAAGCTTTGTTTTGCTCCAGAAGAATGGCGAACAGCCGAGCAAATAGCCAGTTATTTCTCACGACTTGCAGCAACGCAACGTCAGCAAAAAGCACCCGGAGAACCACTTGTTGAGCAAGATGAAGTCATCAGTGAGGAAGACCTTCAGGCGTGGGAAACAGAAAGACAGCTGCAAGAACTGCAGACAGCGGTGAACGAAGAGGTCAACTTAAAGCATCCAATTGAATACAATGGCCATGACATCTGTGGACTTACAAAGCGTGGCATGCTAAAATCAAAATTTAAGGTTGCGCAACTAATAGTTATTTGCGCTCTCTTTGGAATAGAAATCGAAGGGCCTGCTGGTCGAAAGGACTCTTATCTGAAGCCTCTCGAAGATCTGGTACAAACTTGTAGCTGTTTTAAGGAATGACCTAAGGTTTCGGTTAAGAAACAGGATGCTTACTTAGCATGAGCAAGAGAAAACAACTCAAATCAAAAATCGGGGATAATACAAACAAAACTAATTTCAAGTTAATTTGTTGAGTAAGCTTTCATTAGCAGCATATATAACAAAAGCGCGCGTAATCCTTAGAGACCTCTGTTGTACATGACAAGCCGGGATCAAGTTCATCGCTTTTGAAAAAGCAAATGAAATATTCGGTGAGGGCTCCTACTTAAATATTTCGTTTCACGACATGTGTTCATTGACAGACCAACGGAACTAGGAAAGTTCAAATAAGTAAACAAAAGACTAGGAGCCCCCTCAGAAAGAAAAGCCAGTTATTTGTAGGATAAAGGAAATTCGAAACCAAAGAGGATCTGCACAGGAAAGTATCTTTTGTAAATATCAAGCGCACATTTTCCATTAGTTATCTTTAGTTTTATTCAGTTCATTTTATGGGTAGAACAAGAC
>NC_142519.1:16572175-16577175 GCF_964205215.1 Stylophora pistillata
TCTCTCTCGGTCTATCCTCTAGGCCAATAATGATTCAATTACGCCTCTTTTAATTCTAATTTTGCCTGCTAATTATAAATAATTTTCTCATTTAATTGCAATTCCATCTTTTTGTGAGACTTTTCTCTCACGCAACAAAGCGCTCCACATTGAAGGCAACGAGGATCCAAATTCCGAAATCGACTACGAGTGTCCAAAATCCAAAATCGGCCACTTGTGTTCAAGATCGGAAATGAGCCATTAGTGTCCAAAATCGGAAATCAACCCCTTGTGTCCAAAATCAAACACCAGGCACTTGTGTCCAAATCGAAAATCGGCCAATAGTGTCCAAAATCCAAAA
This sequence comes from Stylophora pistillata, assembly GCF_964205215.1. Taxonomy (NCBI): domain Eukaryota; kingdom Metazoa; phylum Cnidaria; class Anthozoa; order Scleractinia; family Pocilloporidae; genus Stylophora; species Stylophora pistillata. The sequence goes on from NC_142519.1 coordinate 16,572,516, forward strand.
TCGGCCACTATTTTGAAAAATCGTAAATCGGCCACCAGTGTCCAAAGTCGAAATCGGCCACTAGTTTTTAAAATTGGAAATCGGCTATTAGCGTCCAAAATCAGAAATTGGCTATTTGTGTCCAAGATCTTAAATCGGCCACCAGTGTACAAAATCGCCCATTTGGGTCCAAAATCGGAAATCGGCCACTGGTGTCCAAAATCGGAGATCAGCCGCTGGTGTCCAAAATCGGAAATCCTCCACTAGTGTCCAAATCTAAAATCGGCTACTTGCGTCCAAAAATTGGAAATGGGCTACAAGTGTCCAAAATCGGAAATCAGCCACTAGTGTCCAAAATCCAATCGCAAAATCGGCCACTAGTGTCCAAAACCTAAAATCAGCTACTAGTGTCTATTGGAGTTCTGCATTCTACATATTTATGAGTATCCTGTTTTACGAGAGAAAGATGATTCAAGAATATAGAGTCAAGGTAATATTTCAGTTTATGACCTTTTAAAATGAAACATGATGGAACCGACATTTTGTTAATTTGTCTTACCAGTCAGTAAAGGTATCAGGTATCAGGGGAAATCGACTCTTACCAGATTAAACCTGAGATGATTGCAGCCCAAAATTATCGCGCCACTTGTGTTGACGTGCAAAATAAAGTCGGAAGTGGAAAGTCGAAGTAGAAAGTGTGAAAATACGCTAGTATAATTGTAATAATAATAATAATAATAATAATTATGATAATAATAATAATGATAATAATATTAATGATGATAGTTTTTTTAAAGAAGGTGGCACTAAATAGTTAAGATAACTTTTAATGGTCCTCTATCTAAAATCACAGCAGAAATAAGGTACCACATGTACGGAGTAAGAACAAGTGATATAGTGATAATGTTGATGTGAGGTGAATTGGAAGTTGTTATTTTGAGACTTTTCCAGTTAAGCCTTTTGTTTTGTTAAGCCTTGCCTTTTGCGCCTACGTGTTGTTCTGGTAGATTTATATTTTTGGCTCAGTTCGCGGATTTCCTTATTACCGTGTTAGACATTTTAATCGTTTGTAATGGTTGAGAATAATTAGTTCCATAGTAGGTGGTCGTGTTTGGGTTGGTAAAGCTGACCTTGAGTTCTACCCACACTGAAGTTCCTGTTTGCGTGCGCGATTCCTGTGCGCAGCTGTTAGCGTTCAATTTGTTCCTTAGCGCTCGGCGAGTACTTCGGTGAGGGCCACCCAGTTTCCCCCTTTTTGCAAACTAAACGGATACGCCATAGAAACTCTCACGGTCAGCTAACCCAAACATGTCTACGATTTTCCTACTTAATACGTTCGTACTTCTCGCTAGAGCAGAAAGAAAGGAAGCGTCGCTGTGGTAGAAGTCAACTCTTTTGGAGGAGAATTAAAAAGAAAGTACAGAGTCCTAGTACCTCTGGTTAATTTGCCTAAGCAAGTTGTACAACCCCCAATAAATTTGGTGGAGGACTCGAATTCTGTTCAGCGATTCACCACAGCGTTACCCGAAACTCAGTCGAGAAATCATCGAGATTGTGAGTGAAACCCCCTACCAGAAACAAAGGCTTTGTTTCTGGTAGCATGCCTTTCCGTTGCAAGCTAGTTTAATTTTGTAAATCTCAGTATTTTTCTTTCAATAATAATCGAGTTCGCGCAGAGTGTGAGTTATATTAGTATTTAAGTCGGTTAGCTTGTCGGTTGATTATGGCTGTTATAAGTCAATTTCAAACTTGAAGTTTTCGATTATGTGTCTGTTACGTTTTCCCCTTCATTAGTACCGTTTTTGATCGTGTCCCTTTTAATTTTGGGAAATCTGGCTCATATCGTACTTTTTCAGTATCCATCCTGATTACTAGACAGCGAGCGCGAACCCTGGCCCGGGAGGTTGTTCGCCAGGAAAATTTAGCTGTGAATCAGTTCAGGTTCGAATGAGTGGCTGGCCCCTCCTCCACCCGTTCAGTAATCTAGGGAACCGTTCTTCCGACACTAGATAACAGGGGTTAAGGGGGATTCCTACTCCTAGCGAGTACTCTCTAGTTTCCTCTTGTACTAGAAACCATAGTTCCGACTCCCAATAAGACCTTATTTGTAAAAACGTAGAGAACAGAGAAAGTCTTTCCGGTCGTGGAAGTGGAGGCGAAGATTCTGTTGAAGCTCCTGATAACTCGTTTCTTGATATTCGACGTAGTTCTTTAGAGCCGAACCAGTCGTCTCGTGCATCAGCTTGCACGGAAATTGAGGATCAAGTTAATCAGTTACGTCAAACAGTTGAGCGAATGAACTTCCGTTAACTCACAAGGTAGAGGTATCGGTGTAAAATCGTCGGTAACATTTCCAGTTTTTAAGGGCGATGGGTCCGAGGATGCTCACGAGTCCATTACAAACTATAAGAGGGCCGGTAGACTAAATGGTTGGGACGACGATAAACTAGCATTAGGGCTTCCCCTCTATTTAAAGGGTCACGTCAGTGCGTGGTTTAAAGCTTTACCCACGGCTGACGAGATGCCTTTTGGAGGGTTATCTGTGCAATTAATTAGGCATTTTGCCTCAGGAGCTAGCGAATGGCGCGTGAGAGACGCGCTAGGGCAGCGACGGCAATTAGAGAAAGAATCAGTTGCGGATTATTCCTATAGCCTTCGAACACATTGTGCGAGAATAAATTTTCCTAGATCCGAGTGGACACACTCTTTTGTACAGGGTCTTATTCCAGAAATTCGCGAAGATGTTGTTTAGCAACAACCCGAAAATTTGGAAGCGGCAGAGAATTTCGCTAAGTTAAAAGAATCGGCATTGGCAGGGTCAAATAAACGTGCAGATTTTAACCCGAAAGGAGGTATCGGCGCAAATTCTGGAAGAGCTCTCAAAAGCAATTACTCCTAAGAAGAAGTCGATTAGTGCTGTAGGTCCAGCGCTAGGTCAAAACCTTTACGTGAACAAGTCCGAGATGAAGCAGATTATTAGAGACAAGTTTCCAGAGTTGATGGTAAGCAATACTGATACTAGACCCAGTGGTCATAATCAGCGTTCTAAACAGTCTTTTCAACCAAGGAGTTTTCGGTCTCGCGTTGGCGATGCCGTTTGCTACAATTGTGGTCGAAAAGGACATACTTATTATTTTTGTCGCTCAAAACCTGGTCCTGGAAATTTTCGTCGTGGAGGTAGCAGGCAAAACTTTTATCAGAATAGAGGTCGAGATGCCTCTAATTGGGAACCTAAGCAGCAGGGAAACTGAAAAACGCCCCTGTCTCGTTAGAAAATGAACCCGTGATGGGGGCCTCAAAAACTATACAAAAGGCTTCGAAAGTTGTAGACCAAAATTCATTGGGAGGATCATGCGATACTGATAATCTCGTTTTCAGTAAAGCCAGGCCTGCCGATGTTTCAGTATATGAGAGAATTAATTTAGTGCACTCCATGTTATTGTTGAAGGTAGTTATCAAACTTCGCCAAAACATTCATCTAGTCGCCCTTGTTTGGAGAGTAGTATCATCGTTATTTTATCCGTTGTTTCGCTATCATTATTAAGCTACTTGAGTTGTTTGAAGTAGTCGTAACCAGTACGGTGGATGTACTTAAACGACCTCGGGTGTCTAGTAATAGACACGCGACCTTATTTTCAGGCGCCAGTACGCCGAATTTTTCTGCTTTGTCCGTTCAGGATAAATCTCCTGAGTGTTTGTGTGAGGTCTCTAAGGAAGAACCTCAAAGTTTTAAAAGTGCCGTTGTGGAAGAAAACAATCTAGTTTTTGAGCAAACAGATGTTTTTGTTGATGATATGTTGAGTTGTGATAATATTATTTCGGACGTCATGTCACACAATGTTAAAGCAAAATAAGATAACTGATAGCAATGAGACCTCATGTAACAACTGCTCGCCTTTAAGTAATGATAATATAGAGAATAGTGAACAGGGGTCAACGAATTCATCCGTCTCGAAGAGTTTAGAAGATTTTAGTAGCGGAACTAGAACAGAGATGGGATGTAATGCTTTCCTATCCGTGGCTTCTGTTGTGAAGTCGGGCTCAAGCCGCGTTGATAATTTCGTGGAGGACGAAGTCGATAGTATTTGTATTTATTTTGTGCCTGGAAGTTCTCTCCTGCCTGTTAGCATAAAGGGTCATGATTTTCATTGTTTAATAGATTCTGGAGCTGTTGTCACAGCAGTAAGTGCTAAGGTGTGGTGGCAGTATTTGCGTCACGCCTACCCTATGATTCAGAAAACGTGATAACAGTCAATGGTTCTCGTTTGACTACTATATGGGAAAGGCGTCGATGGAATTTGTTAGTGAATCTTGTGCGTTTACTTTCGGAGTATGTGTGATAGAAGATCTGTCTTATGATGTTATTTTTGGTAGAGAATGGATTAGTCAGTTTTTCCTCAGAGCCTAGTCCTTTTCCTTTTGAGGGTGTTCCTAGAGGTAGTATATTAATGAATTTAGGTTTAATGAATTTAATCAACGATTTAATGAATAAAGCCTTCGTTTCATCAGTTCACGCCTCTTGTACCTTTATTATTCCACCCCAGTCAGAGATCCTGGTTCGGGGAAACCTCGATGCTCCCCCAGAATCGAGATTCTCAGAGGAGAATGGTATTAGCGGCATTATTGCCTCAAAATCTGACTTATGTCATCGTTATTTTATTTTTGTAACTTCGGAGCTTGT
>NC_142519.1:17178479-17213479 GCF_964205215.1 Stylophora pistillata
CTGGCATGTGCACGGGAAACAGCTTCACCAAGCAAGGCAAGGTATGGTGCTTGTTCAACGTGTCGTCCTTCACTATGGTACAGATATCGAACTAATCGAACACTATTGGGTGCTGAAGAGAGATGGTTTCTAGGGCCAAATTCCTTGCCATCGTGAAGTTGATTTCCTCTTCGCTGGCCTGAACATCGCAATCATCGATCCGGTAGTTGTTTCCGAATCTTGGCAGCAAGGCGGAAGAAGTAGGAAGAGATCTGCTGTGGGTTCAGGACTCGGCAACGTTGAAAATTCGAGCACCGTCAGGTCCTTGGGCACGTCTCATCTCTCTTGCATCTACTTCCCCATCTAATTTTCCACCTGACGTTTGGCCAATATTGAATTTGGCATCAAGGTATGCCTTTTGCTTCTCACTAAGCCTGCAGGCCTTCTTGGTTGACTTAAGAGCCCAGTCTTCCTTATTACAGCAATCTGTTCGACGTTCACTTCCTGGAACTGGTTGCAGAGTTGGTATCGTTCCCACATCTTCTTCCAATGCAGATTTATATGCGATCTTGGCCAGGTCTAGAAAAGATCTCTCCTCTAAAGACTTTGTGAATTTTTCTGAGGACAGGTGTTTCTCTAAGGCAGAATGCCTTTGAAAAACTCTCACGCACCCGTCTTGAGGGCAGGCAAATGCTGCTGTTTCATCACCAGTAATCTCTTCATGCGTCTTAGATACTTCAGGTTTCTCTGTAATCTCCGACTCCGTCTGCGTGGGTTGCTCTTTGCCGAACGATTTAAAACCACCTGTGGAAAATGTTGACCCCATCTAGCGATAACTACACTCTGAAAATAGAATGATTTTGTGGTCATCAAAAGATTCCGTAAAGAAGACATTGTTAAATTGTGGTATTTTTTTTATATGCGATTTTGCAAAGAAAATTCGGTACGACAAAGACCATGCATGTAAAAGATATTGCTGTCAATTGTAAATTAACTAAAGTGAGACTGGCTAACGGATCTGACCGACAAGAAAAAAAAGGAGGAACTGTAAGCGGGAAGGAAGCGATCAATTAACAAACACATGCACGACAAGAGAAAGAAAACTCGATGCATGCACTGTCAGACGGTCGGGTGGACACACCCACGAACACGGGCGTGGTCGAGTATGGACTGGGGACTTGCGCGCGGACAGGTGGCAAAGGAGATTGCAACATATCAAAAATATGCTACTTGTAAACACTGCATGTAGCTCACTAGCACTTACCGGAAGATTGCTTGTCTAATCTGATATCTTTCCCACTCCCGATTCTATGGGCACGCTAAGCTATAATGTCTATATGCTTTCGGGGTTGACTTAAAATTGTTGAGCTTGCTGTTACCGGGAATCTTCCTTGCCTCATCAATGACGAAATCCTCCATGCTGTCAATTGCAACTACTCTCACTCCATCGATGCCTCCGTGGGAAAGAAGAGCTTCTTGGAACTGACTTCCTGTCGTTGCCTTCGTTTATGTAGACCCTTACGTGGCCTTTACATTTTGCCGCAAGTCTGCCTGCGGCACCTTTTCCTCCCTAGGCCTGCGGGTCAGAAATATCAATTTCTATAACCTAGACACCAGTAAATTCTGCAATGGCTGGACACGCAAGGATCGCGCATGATGAATGATAGAAACCGGCGTTATCTTGCCTGAAATATGCCTTCGTTACTTTCCCGTGTTCAGTTTTAGGGTCTTCAGAACATCCTGCATGATAGCCACAACTTCAGAACTTCCTTGACTGCACAACTGGATTTCGTGGGTGAATCCCTGCCGTTCAAGAAGGCCATTTACTCGTGACGATAGATTTTCACACAAATAATTCTCGGAAAGTTCTTGTAAAAGTGTGATGATAGTTTCCTCGACGGATTTTTATATTGTTCTTTCATGCAAGATTATTAAAGCAGAAATAAAAGAATTTGAGGCGATTCTTTGTTTACCTGAACATGTTAAGCGTCACGGCTTAGGTCACGTACAGGTCAATAAACTTGATAAATTGCACACGTTGTCTAATGCTGTGAATGATCCAAATAGCTTTCTTTTTCTTAATTTAAGCAAGGAGATTTTTGTGTATATATATATATTTGATAAGAAGCAAGTCAACACATCATTAATTTATGTATAAGTAGCGACGTTTTAGCCAACACTGTGATTGTTTTCGAAATGTTCTGAAGTTTGTAAATTCCATCAGCCGTATTAACATGTGTTAAGAGACACGCCGGCACTTAAAACGTAATTAAGAAAGATTAAAAACTACTTTGCTTTGCATTCACAGCTTCATAGAAGAAACATAACGATGCTGACACCGTTTAATGGTCATTTAATTTTTTCTGTGTATTTTCGACAAACTGACTCTATGATAGTAGAGTCAGTTTGTCGAAAATACAGTTTGTGTCACTTTCGACAAACATCGAATTCTGCACGCTTACATGGCGTTTGGGTGGCATCACGTTTTATTTAACTACCAAGACGAGACTTAATTTCCAACGGCCAAACTTTCAAGGTGTATAGTTTGATAAATGAGCTCTCGTCTGATATGGTTTTAATGTCGAAATTTTAGGTACCAGGTGTCGTTTAAACCACTCAAAGTTAGCCTTCATTTTGTCTCCCAAAAAGACGTGCAAAATACACCTTTATAAAAACGGCGATAAAACCCATACCAAAGAGAATTACAAGAAACTTTTCATATTCTTTTATTGTGCAGTTATATTGCAATTACTGTGCAAAGTTTGATGTTGAATGGATTTGTTTAGCGCTACCAACATCTTTCTAAAATTGCGTGACGATTTGACTGTTTAGGCGAGGCGAAAACGGCTATTTTGGCGAATTTTCAAACTTTTTTAAATTTCAGCCGGAGAAAAAAATCGCTGAAACTTTAAAATATTTTTTCCAAAGCTAGTTCACCGAAAGGGATGTTTTGGTAAAATAAAAAAAAATTCGAGTTTTCCTCACTGATTTTCGATTCTCGAAATATTCTGGCGGCTTCTCTTAAGTTTCTCTGCTGTGCTTCGCCCAAGCAAGGGTCTTCCAGTACCCTTGATGACAGTGAATTCACCCAAGCACACTTCTCCACTTTTGGCGCATGTTATTTCTGCAATAAATGTCCCCATGACTTCCATTGGCTCTCTCTGGCCATATGCTAATAGCTTCTTGTTTGACTTCTTGGATTCACACTCGATATGCTTTTGTTTCAGGCTGTTCAAAGTTTCGGAGTCAATCAAGTTACAGGAGGCACCTGAATTAATCAACACGTTGCCCAAATCCACTCCACCGACTTTAAGCGAAAGCTCTCCGGTTTTGTGTTGGCCTCCAACAACAAATGCATATTTATCCTCTCGCTCAGCTGCTCCCTTTGTTATATGAAGCGCTTTCTTACTTCTTATCTGACTGTTTTCCTGTTTGGTTGTAGGCCGTGATTTCTGATCCTAGTTCCGGTTTTCTCGCAACACACTGCGAAATGTCCTCGAATCCCACATTGGTCATATCGCCTATCTCTCGCTGGACAGCATGTATCTTTGGCAACATGGCCAAAACGGTTGCAACTATAACATCTCTATGATTGACCAGCCCTGGGTTTCCATACCTCATATTTCTGCACCCCTTGTTTCCGTTTGACTACGTATTGTCCCTTTCCTTTGTTCTGGGTTGTATTATGCTTCACCAAGTTAACATGTGCTGAGTGATGTGTCAGATGTTTCCATCGACTTCGACTGTTCGGTAACTACTTCGTGAGCCCTCGCGATCTCTTGGAGGTCTGTGAGGGTGGCATTAGCTTTCTCCAGGAATTTTCGTCTGAGCTTGGGGTCTAAGAATTTCTCTATCAGTTGGTCTCGGATCGTTTCGTCGACATCAGTGAAATCACATGTCACAGCCTTTTGCCGAAGTCGGCACACGAACTGGTCGACCTTCTCCCCGCTATGTTGTTCCATGTGTCGAAAAACATGTCTTTCGAAGGGATCATTAGCTTTCGGCACGATATACGCATCCAGAAGTGTTACAACGTCCGTATAAGGTTTCGATTCCTCCGCTCCGCCGGCTAGTCTTGCAAGTCAGTTCCCGCGGTGTGTAGCAACAAAGCGACCTTTTGTTTGTCGTCGGATACTCCTTTTGCCAATAAATATAACTCGAACAAGCGTTTCCAACGCACAGATAAGGTGTTTGGATCTTCCCTGGGGTTGAAGCAGGGTAGATTTCTAACCTCCGATGCACCAAACTGGGCCACTTTAGCTGGCTGACTCACTGTTGCCTGACTGGCACTCGAAATGCTCGGTGAGGTCTTGTCAGTGGCATGCATTTCGCTTAAAAATTTCGCTTCCTTCGGGTTGAATCTCCAAAATAAGCTGCTACGAAGACGAACCGAAGCGTATCCTCGTTGCCAATGTACTGTCGGGGCTGGATGGCTGGTAAAATACACTGGATTTCCTGAAAACACAACACACTTTATTATCCACACACACACCCGTTTTTCCAAGATGGCTGCCTCTTGCAAGCCACAATGCCTTGCGCTTAACTAGACACTACAATCACCGACACCGGAAATCGCGACCAGGTATTCCTTGCGACTCCCCAAGGTTTGTTTGTCCTGGCCGCGGCCGTAATTTTCAGTTGGGCAACTTAATTGGGTATCTAATTAATCACATCTAATTAGCAGAACAATAGCTCAGCACGTGCGTTTTAAACCTTTGTACATTTCTTAGCCTTACTCTGTATCGATGAGCTCGATGAACCACCTAACCTCGATGAACTGGGAGTAGTCATAAATCAACTCTTGAGTCGCAAAGCAGCAGGAGTTGACGGCATTCCACCAGAAATCTGGAAGAATGGGGTTCCGGCACTCCTTAACAAACTTCACGTTCTCCTCGTCTGTTACTGGGAGCAGGGCAGGCTGCCGCAAGATCTTCGTGAAGCTACTATCATAACCCTGTACAAGAACAAGGGTGTAAAGTCTGAGTGCTCCAATTACCGGGGCATCACACTACTTTCCGTCGCTGGCAAAATACTTGCCAGGATCCTGCTTAACAGGCTTGTACCAACCATCGCCGAAGAAAACATACCCGAGAGCCAGTGTGGCTTCAGAGCCAACAGAGGCACGACGGACATAGTGTTCGTCCTCCGCCAACTTCAGGAAAAGTGCCGTGAACAAAACAAAGGACTCTATGTCACTTTTGTCGACCTTACAAAAGCCTTTAACATCGTGAGTAGGTCTGGTCTATGGCTTATTCTCGAACGTCCTGGCTGTCCACCCAAATTTCTCCAGATGGTTATCCAGCTGCATGAGAACCAACGCGGCCAGGTCAGACTCAATGGCGGCCTTTCCGAACCCTTTCCTATCTCCAACGGCGTGAAGCAGGTCTGTGTCCTGGCACCGACCCTCTTCAGCATATTCTTCAGCATAATGCTCAAGCAAGCTACTGTGGACTTGGATTTTGACGAAGGACTTGGATGTTGATGAAAACCTCTCCAGAATCCGCGCTTTCTGTATTGCCATCGTCAAAAGCACGCTTTTTTTGGGAAAACATTTGTCTTTAGCTCAGAAATCGAGATCAGCTTGAAGGCGTACGACGTTGTTTTGAATATTCGTAATTGCCATCGTCAAAAGCACACTTTTTTTGGGAAATCATTTCTCTTTAGCTCAGAAATCGAGATCAGCTTGAAGGCGTACGACGTTGTTTTGAATATTCGTAAAACATTGCCACTCGAATTTGATTGGGCGATTTAGACGATGACCTCTTGTGGAATCTACCCGAGGGGAGCCGGGGTTCGAACTAAAACTGTCGATGACAATTGACTGTGTGGTACCCTCGTGAGACTTCGTTTGTAGAGGAGGCAGGGTTACCAAGCTGGTTTTCAACGGTCGTGTGTCACAGTGAAAAGGTACTCGCATCTTCGGCGTCCTTTTGGCTTGGATTTTGGAAATGAAACTGCCGCTTGGCGTCGGTTGCAGTGGCCAGGTTGCTCGGCGAATGAGATGAAATGAAACAAGGACGTATTGGCTTGGATTCGGCGTTGGATTTGTGGCTGCTTGGCCATTTTATGCTGAGGATTTTTCGCCTCTCGCATCGGGTATCCCAAAGTGGAGTGTGCAGCCTTGTTCTTTCTCTTACATTTGGAAACTCGGGGTTAAAAGAAATCGCTTAAATCGCAATGGATCGGGAAAATAACCACACAGAAAGTAAAAACAAGCAAAGTAGATACGGTAAGCTGTATTTTATTGATAATTTTAGGGAGTATTTATCAACTTGAATCATCTACCTGAAATCCCATAGAAATCCTTTATAGTCATGGCCGTTTTAAATTACGCAATATGAAACCACATGTATTAATGATTAACCTCTCACACTGAGCTTGGGCCGCCTGTGTGTAGAGTCGTTCACTTACAACCTCAGGGGCTAATTAGCTTTTCCCTTTGTATTTCATAACGGTGCCGTCTTTGCGGTACAACAGAAGAACAAGGCTGAATTCCCCACAGATCGAGGACCGTTCTAGTATTCTTGGGTTTCAGGTGACGTCACAAGCTTTGCTGAAGTTAGTGTCCGCCATGTTGGTGTCCCTCGGGTGTCTTATTTATGAATAATTTGTCGATTTCTATAGTGAAGCCCTCTCTCTTATCGCCGTATTATTTCGCCAACTACATGAATATCCAGAAAGAAAAAAGCGATAAAAGTATCTGGCATTCATCTTAAGGTATCCCAGTGCTCTCTGAGTATGCCGAAAGCTTAGAGAGTTGGAAGGAAAGATGTTTGCAAAAGATCTCGGTCATCGGGGTTGACCCTGCAAGCATACCAGCCGAGAAGTTCAGTCCAAAATGTTTGCCACCTGTGGAAGTGTCGGACGTGCTGAGTTACCTCGCTCTTGAGACCATCTTCTACACCAAGAAGCAGTTCAAGGCGTTCAAGAGTCTAGAGGCGTTTAATCAAATGGTGTCGGGATTTGTAACCTCAGTTGTAGGCAAAGTAATGTCGGAAAGTATGTCGTGAGAGCACGAGTTTGGCATTCACAGCGTATGAATGATCCTTTAATGAACATTTGGGTCATTTCCGAAAACGATGGGACTATTTTGTCAGCCCATTGCTTGGGATGCAAAGCTGGACTGGCTGAGGCATGCTCACATATCGCGAGTGTTTTATTTTATGTTAGAGGCAACTACTCGAATTCATGGCAAGCTCGCTGGGTGGCACGAAAACTAAGACACCGAAAACTCAGATCCCTCAAAGTGTTCTCCAAGCTTCCGAAGTGCTCCATAATTCGATAGTGCATAGCATAAAGCATGAACCAATTGTTTTATAAGATAACCGGTGGAATAATGCAATAAATCCGACGCGAAAGACGGACAACAATGTCAAGAGTGATTCTTCAGTGAAGCGAATCGTGACGGCGATGATGCCGAGTCTTCTTTCCCGTTTTTTTTCTCTTTCTGCCTCATTTAAGAAGTCTAGCCCAAGGGTCGCAAAATTGTCTTCGTTTTGGGACTGGTGGGCCGAGTCTCTGTTTGTATCCATTATTATCGCGAAATATTTAAGAATTTTAACAGAGCGACAACAAGGATCTGTGCGACGAAGTACAAAAAAGTAAACAAACGTCCCTTTCGGCTCGTCAAAATCACGCCACATTTTAATACTTTGGTGTTGGAGCGAGCGCATTTGATCCAGTTAACTGTGAATGAAAAGCTCAAAATTAACGGGAAAAAAGGAGGAAATCTAAGCTAAATGAAGTCTTGTGTCACTCTAAAATGTTTTAATGCTCAACCATCGGACGATTTTGCGAAACGTGCAACTTGAGGCCTTGTTTTTGCTGCTTCAATTGGGTTAAGACCCAAAAGGTCAACATACACGCGGCATTACCAGGAGTGATCATGAGTCGAGTTTATCTCTTGAATTTTCGAGGGGTCTGAGTTTTCGGGGTCTGAGGTCTGAGTTTTCGGGGTGTGAGTTTTTGTGACACCCCAAGCTTGCTAGCACTCAGGTAAAATGCTCATGGATTTTGCCTACATATGTCAATGAAGTGCCGTATGCGAGGGCTAAAGACATCGATTTCTCATCGGCTAAGAAGCTCAAAGAAAAGCTCGACCAAAAAATCGCGGATCTACAACAGCCGCAAGCCTCGAACCATACAACAACTTTTAGTTCCTCCTGTTCTTCCCCTTGATTTGTAATGATCTTAGGTATAGCGCATTAGATCATATATCTAATTAATTTTGCGCTATAGAAATAATAAAATTATTAAATTATTATACGAAAAAATCCTTAGTCTTTATGCTTTCCACTTTTGCTCGAACAGCCAACAACAATGCATAAAACTATCCCTTCTTTCTCACATGAACTCTTCGTTAGATACGGTTTGTTTACGCTCGAGGGACACCAAGATGGCGGATAGTAACCGTTGCTAAGGTATTGGTCAGGTGGGTGAAACCCAAGGATAACATTATTTCCTTTTATACCGTTGTGAAGGTATCCTTTAGAATGTACGTGGTCTAAGGCACTACATATCTTTTGAAATATAGAAATACAGTTTGCTTTAGTAACTACGTTGTTATCGGCCGCTTGATGGAGAGTTACACTTTCTTGCTGAACACCATGAGTCACAAGACATAATGGTGAGGCCTTTTGTAACAAAACCAAAAATCATGGGTAGATTTGGATGGTCCCCAAAGCAGAAGCAACCTTTGTTTCGTAGAGTGTATCTCTTCTTGTTCATTCTTTATCCTCTGACGTTTCATTGCGAGCCATTTGCTTGAAAATAACTTCGATGCTTCGATAGCGGCCGAGAAAACACTGTCCAAAGCTTCCACTGCTAACTGGATTTTTAGAAAAGTGTTCAATGTTCTCTGGCCTAAGTTCTTAGGATTCAAATTTGGATCCATTAGTCGCTGTGGTTTTTTCGCAATTAAAAAGGTTTGATGACGTTTCTCGCGAGGTTTCTGCGAGACAATTCCGTCGGCACCAACAGTCATTTGAATCATCTTTAAGTTAGCAGCTCTTGAGCATACACCCAAGTCCACTTTCTTCCCTCTACTGCCTGATTTAAGCGCGAGGAAACGGGGTTTCTCGACATTTTCTGGCTCAAGATCGATATTGGTGGAAGGACGTGGCTTCTTTTCCTTGGCCTCAGAAGTACATGGCACCAAGTCATTTGCTTCGCGGTTGAATGATTTTAGTTCAACATTTTTATTCGTTGATTTTGGCATTTGCTTCCCTTGTTTCCTCTTTCTCCATTCTTTTCTCTGTCTGTTTCTTTCTTCTGGAGTGTTTTTTCATATTTTGATAACTCGCTCTTTTCGTTTTTCTTTATCTTCAAAATCCTTCACAACTCCCGACATAACTGATCTATTTTCGAAATACAAATGAGCTGTTGATGTGCAGGAAATTCAATCCTCGTTTTAATCAACTTGATGACATGTGCAAGCCGTAGTTGTTCCTCAGTCGTTTCTGGTTTGCTTTCATTATGTGACATTCTTCTGTCAGAAGAGCGTCGGGAAAAACACCTCGTAAGGATTATACGTGACAACACCCGCCGCGCCTCGACTAACGCTGAAAAAGCTCCATACAATTCCTTATAATAAAATTAGAAGAAATTGTGTGGAGCTCTCCGGGATACTTACAGTAGAAGCCATTTGTGTCTTCTCATGGTGTGCAGTGGCGGATCCAGCGGGAGGGTCCGGGGGTTCCGGACTCCCCCTATCAGACCTGACGCTTACAACTTTGAGACTGAAATTCTTACATCGACAGGATCGTATATCAATTTTTAACTGGCTGATTTTTCTAATGAATCCAAGTAAACGGTAAGCGGCCAAGGCCGCATTATAACGTGCAACCGCGACTGGTGGGAGGGGGTGTGGGGGATGTGGGAGAGAAGTAATCTGCCTTAAAAGATTCCAGCAGTCCTTTCTGAACCAAAGTTTGGACCAAAAAATTCCTGGATCCGCCCATGGTTTGATTTCAACACCAATGTCGAAGTCCTGGAATAGGCCGAGATTCCCAGCATTGAAGCCACGATCCTGAAGCAACAGCTCCGATGGGCTGGTCATGTTTCCCGAATGGAAGACCACCGCCTACCTAAGATTGTCATGTACGGTGAACTCTCAACCGGACATCGTGAGAGAGGGGCTCCAAAGAAGAGGTTCAAGGACAGCCTAAAGAAGTCACTCAGCACCTGCAACATCGACCACAAAAAGTTGTCTGATCTGGCTACAGACCGTGGTACCTGGCGCCACACAATCAACGAAGCCACCGCTCAATTTGAGGAGGATAGACGTGAGGTACTTAAAGACAATTGGCAGAGGAGGAAGGCCCGCTCCGCCTCCACCTTCACTCCTGACATCACCTTTCTCTGCAGATACTGCCCGCGGACCTGCCTTTCCCGCATCAGTCTGGTCAGCCACGAACGTGCCTGCAGCCGACGTCAACGTGGACAACCTTTTTAATCTTCGTTCGCGAAGTCAAGCCAACAACACACACACACATTTCTTAGCCTTACTCTGCAAATCGAAAACGCGAAATCACCAAAATTTGCATGATCTGAAAACTGGAACACCGACGGCAAATTATTTATGTTTCCATTTGGAACCCAACGCTGCTCACAAATGCTATGCTGAAGTCGAGGTGTGGCGCTGTATGAGTCGGTAACAGCCATTTCGCAGAATTTTTCCTAGAATTATGAATCTAATAATCGAGGGCGTAGCCCTCCTGACCGTTTAAAGTCCCTATTGTATATATGGATCATTCGAAGTTTTTCTTTGCAGTAGCACCATTAGAAAGTAAGGCCTGGATAAGGAAAACCTTCATAACTTATATTATTTTGGTTGCTTTCATTGCATGTCCGCAAAGTAGCAAGCCCGAATGTTCTAGTGTCCACAATAGGTCTTTTGGGATCTGTGATTGGGCTTATTTGAAGGCCGGGATCCGGGAATTTAGAGTAAGAAGAGGGCGAGATGCGGGATTGTTATCATGAAGGGGACATGAGAATCTGCCATTTTTTAAATCTTTCACGGTAGTGGGTAAATCTCAGTTAGGGATAAAAAAAAATGCAAGTTAATAATTTATATATTTGTTAGGTAATTCGTGGGCTCAAATATTGGACGCTGTCCTGGAAGTGAGGCCGTGCTCCTAACCATATTAAGTTGATGACAGGAAATTCTATAATTAAATGAGTCTCAAATTTAAAGTGGCTACCAACTGAGGTAGAATGCTCTTCTTTCTGAATACAAATATCAATGTCGGACCATATGGCTGTGTCTCACACGGACTGGGAACTACAGAATTCACGAGTTTGATCGGCTGAAATCGATATTGAATGTGGTCTAGATTTTCCCATCTAGACCGGCAACTAGACCGGTCTAGAAAAAAAAGGTACAAAGAATATAAAAAATTGGCATATAAGACACAGCCATATAATAAACATCTTGTTAACCGAGCTAGGTCGGTCTGTATGGGAGAATCTTGACTTCGGTCGCTGGTACAGACCTCACTGCGTTCGGTCTGTACTGGCGACCTCGGTTAAGATTCTCCCATACGGACCTCCCGCTCGGTTAATAAGAATGAATAGTTTTCGTTCTTTGTCATTGATTGGTTATCTGAACCCCAATCAGACCCTCTTATCACGCCGGTAAACTGATAGAAAGAGCAGTCTGTTGCTTAAACCTACCAGATAATAAAACCAAATGATTAGCGATGAGAAGGCTCTGAAAGTGACATTATCGAATAAATCATGTCGGTACAAGCCAAAAACCACTATGAATGTATTGAAGATTCAATGCTGTGGCTGGTCCCATGGTGTAATGGTTAGCACTCTGAACTCTGAATCCAGCGATCCAAGTTCAAATCTCAGTGGGACCTGGGTTCAAGTGAGTTAATTTTTTTTTTCTCAGTTTCTTAGTTGTAATTTGCTTTGTTCAGTTGCCCTTATAACAAGATAACAGAAATATAGTGCTGGGAGTGTTTGAATCAAATCAGGGTAAGTTACCTTTTTAGCAAAATTTTGGAACAATCATCGTATTGGTTCTATCATTTGCCTGCCCCGGCACTCAGTTTCATCTACAAAAGACAATGGAAGAGGTTTATACAGTTCCGATAACACTTTAAATCCGAGTGAGAATCCTAACAGTGGCATCTTAGAATAGTAATTAATGTGATAATGCCCCAGTGGTCCCATGGTGTAATGGTTAGCACTCTGGACTCTGAATCCAGCGATCCGAGTTCAAGTCTCGGTAGGACCTTATTTTGCCAAGTCAAATGTTGACAAAATTAAAAAAGGATCATATTTTTGAAACTGTTGAAAGTCCTGTTTTCCCTATCAACTGACATTTGAAGGTGATCTATTTTTCAGTGAGAATGTTTGCGGTCAGTTGTCATTTTATCGCAAGTCCGTACCTTTAAATGCGAAAGTATCATTTTAAATCATACATAAATCTAATTGAAGACGCGATATAAATGACATACCCACACTTAGCTTACTTGAACTTGGCAAGCAACAGCAAAATAATAAAAGTTTTCAAATTAGTTTCACTTTATAAGTTCTTCTGTTGCTGTTTCTGCTGTTGTTCGTTTCTGCTGGGGTTCAATTCAGAATGGCTACTACAATAAATAGCACGTAGGATCCTTCTGTAATCAACCAGAAAAGTATATGGTACTATGGTGTAATGGATAAGCAAGTATCGACTTCACTTATATACTTCTACAAGAACGTCCGTCTCCATAAAAACCAGCTTGGCAAGTGCAGTTATACGAGCCCATGGTGTTGGTGCAGTCAGCATGTTTATCACACTCGTGAAGTTCGAGTTTGCATTCGTCTAGGTCGATGCAATGTCGTTTTTCCGCGTAACCGTGGGAGCATTCGCAAATATATGATCCAAAGATATTTTTGCAGCTACTATTCGTTGGGCATGAATGGTTTCCAGATGCACACTCATCGATATCTGCAAAGAAAAGATAGTTTTGTTGTTTCATGCATTTACTTTTATTCTACGTATTCGGTGTTCTTTTTACGGGATATTTGGATCCATTCTGTTTGTTCCTTTTTTTGCTCATTATCATGATTAAGACTGTTAAATGAAAGCAACCGAAAAACTGAGATTTCCATATTTTTCAAGTAGTCACACTACCTTCTTATTTTCTAAGTCAGGGTTAAATTTAAAGTTGGCAAACATCAGTTTAAGCAGCTTAAGAAGAAATCAATTTTCAGTCGTGTTTAACAAAACGCCTTCAAAACATGTTTAAGCTTTGGTGTGAATGGTAATAACAAAGACTAACTCCATGGTTTGCACTCTCATATATGGAGATAATCCCCAATTCCCATTGCCATCAAACAAAGGTCCCCCATGCAAACATTACCTGAACAAACATGGCCATCCCACTTAAAACCAACATGACAATGACAGCTGCCACTGTGATTATTTCCAGTCAATGTCATACAAGATGAGTTTACAAAGCACTTGGAGGTATTTCCGTCGCCAGTGATCCTGACGTCATTACTTCTTTCTTTGAATAAAGCGAATAACACAGTTATTAATACTCCATAGCGAGACGGTGCAATAGGACAGCTTCTTTGTGTGAACTCGATTAAATGTCCTGAAGTCAAAACCGACTAAGCTGAACGGCCAATCAGAACAGATGAACGATTATAAAACTTAATTTCAAATCACATCGTCACCCTGGCGTGTCAATAACCAACCTAACAGTACACCAGCCCGTTTAGTGGTGAAGAGAAATTAAAACAAACGAACCGGCTGAACACAGAGGAAAGAAACTAAGAGGGGGATTGGCTACCCATCCTTAGACGAGCATGACTCGGATCTCGGACTCTTAAAGTGGTCGCTGTCAGTTATGAAGCTTCAACGTTGTTAACTTTGGCCGTGAGTGAAAATCACAAAATACTTAGTACTCAGAAATGTAAATCATAAAGAAAAAAAGTGGTAAAACGACATTTTCATGAAGATTTCTGTCATGTGCCCGGAAAGACGGATTACAAACACATTTATTCTGGGTAGTTTGGAAAACAAGGAATGCCGGAATTCCGTGCCGGAATACCCAGAATTCCCGGAATGACCAAAAAATAATAAATTAAAAAAAATAAAAGTAAATGAATAAATAAATAAGTAAATAAATAAGAATATTGATGATTAAAAATTAAGGGCAAATTCACAACTTAATCAAATAATTTAATGCGAAATTTAACTCTGGGGGTTTCTGAGGGTCCCGTAAACTGAAAAAACACTTACCGGAACTGTTCATGGAGATGCACGTATTAGAATTAAAAAAAGTCTGCGTCAGGCCAGTAGCCCATACAGCCTAAGCGACGAAATATTTGTGCTCTCCCCTCTCCCTGGATGGGATGCTAGTCCATCACATGGTTACTCCCCGTTTTAAATTCGCCTCCACTCATTTACACACCTGTAGGATGTCTAGGGCGCAATGACCATTAAGCCGGCACACTTTTCCAGCCGGAGCCATTGCAGAAGATTAAAAAAATTCAAAATTTCCAATTAGTTTAATAGTTTCAATTTTAAAAATCTCCGAACTATTACAAATTAATACTCTACCTTAAATGATTATTAACCACACATTGGGAGCTATCAAAGCAGCTACCAGTCGTCTCTAGTTAAAACTGAGAGATCGTCAGTTATTCGACACCTTTTCGCGTTAATTATATATACCTTGAATATATACCTTTGACTACAAACCTTGTACTGATGGATTCTTCTCAACAAGAAAAAGGACAAAAAAGGACTTACTCCTCGGTTGTCTCTGGAGATGATTTGGATATATCAACAAAGTTGAAATGGTAAATTGGCCACCGTAACGATTACAAAAGCTGACGTTTCGAGCGTTAGCCCTTCGCTCCGACGAAGGGCTAACGCTCGAAACGTCAGCTTTTGTAATCGTTACGGTGGCCAATTTACCATTTCAACTTTGTTGATAAATCCAAATTATTTCGTTACTCCCACCGACGCAGCCCCAAACAGTTTCTTTCGAAACTATCAGCCTTTATGTCTCTGGAGATGGTAAGTTTATTTTTCCAGTTACTTTTTTATGGTTGTGGTTTCACTTGAATGCTAAATTTGACCCACCACGTGGTCCGTTGTCTTTATTGGTGGTACTCCTAGCGATTCCAAAGTGTATAGGCACTGTTTATCAATTTTTTCTTAATATATTTCTATTTGTAAACCACACAGAATCGAGTAGTTCAGAGAAAGAGCTGGAAAAAAGGTAATGGAAACCCTAATTAGAAGTATTTCTACCGTAATTGTTGATGATAAAAAAAATATGTTGAATAGATATGTTTAGGCCGCTAGGGGAGAGTCTTTCTGGAAAGCTCAGTTATCTCATTCAGGTGAGGCCCGTCCACATACACTTTAAAAGGTGTTGGCGGGTCTAGCGACTCCTGTAATTCGCAAATAATTCCTCAAGCCTTCATATTTACCTTAGCTCTTACTGATGTGTCTGTTAAGCCCGCTGCTTAGTGAATACGTATTGCACGACAGTTCGCACAATAATTTGGAAATGTTTGGAAATAGCTTGCACAGCACTTATTGTTAGAAGCTATCACAAGTGAAAAGCAAATGGATACAAGAGTACTCATCGGAAAAGATTTAATCCACCAATATATGCTAATGCCGTGCCCTAAAACAGCAATTATCGATTGTTAAAACTACGGGAACAAAGCGTCATATTCAGAGGCAGTAATTGTAGTCTCCCCGAGTCTCTTATCTCTTCGGCACACCTTTAATACACAAACGTGGATTAGCTTAAAAGATATTTCCAGACAGAACAATAACAAAAAGTGAAATCAGTGTGTCGCTATCACACAAGACAGAACATGATTTCTTTCCTTTCTAGACAAGAGCAACTTTTTTTGTTGTAACAGTTTGTGGCAAATGAAATAGTTCCAATGGAAAAAGGTCGCTTGCCCCTGATTCAATTCCCTAGTCCGATAAGAAAAGGAAGATCGAAGGCTTGCTACCATACTCCTTTTTTTCTCATCAAATCAATTTTTTTTTTATCATAAGTACCCCCATGTGGTTACCTCTTGAGTCATGTCTCAATTAACTAATTATCACTCTACAGTGCCTTCGATATTGACGTGAAGCCCATTCATGCACGTTTCAGAAAGAACTCGGAAGTCAAGTACATCAGAAATTTCTGGTAGGTTCATGAAATGTTTAAGACGCGTTCGTATGGATTTGACATCCGGGATTTGACCAAGACATACAATGAATTAATGACATTGTCACGACAGGCGATGAATTTATGTTCGTGGAGACCATCTAATAAGGCACTGAAAAGAAAACAACTTTATGTCTGAAGTTAAATGTGAAAAAAAACGTTTATGTCTGAATCTATCAAAAAATCTAATCTCAATCATAGTAGTCAATAAATTACTTTTATCACAATCTATAAAAAATCGCAAAAATTGGGTGGCATTAGAAAATGCTTGTGCTGACAGATTTTAAGTGCGGTCGCACTTTGGGTTTGCTCGCCAAGTACTTATCGTATTTACATCCCCTTTTCCAATTAGAACCCACAGTGCTTGAGGTCTGTCAATAATAAATCACACTTCTGGTTTATTTACCTTGAAGCAATCTTCAGTATCAGTTTGTATATTGTAGGCTGTAAGCTACATGTATTTCTAGTATGTGCATCTCCGTGAACAGTGCCATAGGTAGTTATTTTTTTACGTCACGTGGTCTCTGCATTTTATCGAGAGAAAATTTTTAATTTTTTTTGTTTTACTTATGGAGAACTGATTTTCTTTTTTTTCTTTTTAATTTTTATTTTCACTTTATTTTTACTCTTTTAATTAATTATTTTTTAATTATTTATTCCATCGTATTATTTTTAATTATTAGGTAATTTTTTTTTTTCAATTTGTCATTTTTTGGTCATTCCGGGAATTCCGGGCATTCCGGGTATTCCGGCACGGAATTCCAGCATTCGATGTTTTCCAAACTACCTTTATTCTGTTAGAAAGGTCAGAGAGTTGCGGTTCAAATTCCCATCCCTCAGGCAAGATTTAAATGTCCAAACCCCAGGCATAGATGACAGTCAAATGCTCGAGGGTTACCTGGGGAGGGGGAGTGCTGAAGTTTCAAATTTATTGTCCCATAACAAGCGAAGCAACAAAGGGATTAGAGGACAAATTCGCAATCTCCGCTCCCTGGCGACCGTCTGGTCGGCCTTCGTGATCTTTTTGAAAAGCGATTATAAAACGATAGAGTTTCTCATTCCGGAAATAAAGCCTGAGTTGTTTACTTCACCCTTCACGAAGTGGTTTATATTCATCTACGCGGGATTTCAAGAGATAAATAAAAGACAGTCAAATGAATAAAAAGATAAACAGCTGAATACATCAGATATATTGATGTGAAGAAGTGATTTGCGTAAGAAACACACACTAGCTTGACCTTTGAGCACGCTTTTCAAGACGCCTAATATCATAGATGACAACTTGTCGTAGATGAAGGTATTTCCGTCGCTACTAACCTTGACGACATCACCTTTCTCTTTGAATAAAGCGAATAACTCGGCTACTGAGTAATACGAGACGAAGCAGCATGACAGCTTCTGTGTCTGGACTCTTTCCGATTCAGGGTCATGAAGCCAAAACCGACTAAGCCCAACGACCAACTAGAACGCAGGATGAGGGAGGCATTGGGGCCTCTGGGAAACCGCAAAACCGGAGGAAAAAAAACCCCAAAACCGAAAAACCGACGAAAAAAGGCAGCAAAACCCGAAAACCGCATGCAAACCTGACAAAACCGCTACGTTTTCACCTTTAAGGGGTCAAAAAACGAAAAACCGAAAACCGTATCAGAATTTTTGTGAAAACCGGAAACCGAAAGCAAAAACACTTAAAATCTGCAAACTGCTCTGAACATCAAAGCCAAAAAACCGAACTTTTTTGGTCCAAAAACCGAAAAACCAATCCAAAAAACAGTCAAAACAGCAAAACCGAAAATCCCAAATCCCCCGTCCAGGATTTTGAATTTGAGGTACATGACAATTTATCATAGATGATATCATAGATGTCCCGATCTAAATTGTTGATATCAAATTAAAATGGCGTTAATCTTGACCGGAGAAAGCATTCTTCAAACTTATCTTTAAAGGAGATCATATGACATTCCAACAGCGAAAATAATTTTGCCATGATTTTTTCCTCGGCGTTTGAAAGACACACACAGTACACGTGCCCAAACACTGCCTATGAAATATTATGTCAGTTCTAACTAAATACCGAATTTTATGATATCGACTCAAATTGTTTGGGACCCTTCACAATTATGACAACTTCGGTGAGGAAAGCATTAATTCTAAAATAAACATACATTTTTTTCATGAATATCACGAGGTTCGCTATTGTTTCCTTGCCAAATTGTGTGAAACCTCTTCTTCGGTCCTACATGTAACGGTGTCATCGAGTGCTATGTGAAAACGTAACATGATAATTTGCTATCGATGTTCTCATACGCAGACGACACATTTGCAAAGAACACCCAGAAAAAGAAAAAAATTTCAAAACGCATGTGCAGAGTTATGAGTTCGTACAGTTACTGTTTCGTTTCAACTCTTTCTCGTTGCCGTCGCTGTCTTGTTTCGCGTCATGGTCCCCAGTTTAGGATGATGAAACATCACAAGTGAATAAAATAAAATATTAAACTTACCACAGTAATCTCCTCGGATTAATGGCGCAGCAACGCTGAGTAACACAAGAATTATGATCACTAGAAGTAAATCGATAATATTCCTAGCCGTAGTACTCCCTGCTAGATTCTTGAGATCTAATTCATCTCCTTGATCTTTCTCGTTGTATATATGGCAAGTCGTTTTTGAAGGAGCCATTTTTGTCGATCCAATCCACCTTTCTCGTTATAGTTTTTCCGTTTTGAGTGATGCGGAACTGTGCAGTTGATGTCGTGACATTAATAAAAGAACAAACATGTACTGTGGACCAAGATGATAATTTCCTTTTGATGATTATCTCCTTTCAGAGAGAGTCTTGGCACAAAACTTCAGTTTCTTACGGAAGTAAATTAGCTTTAGTTGTCGAAGATTAAACTAAAAGCAAAAGATACGAAACATAGAAAAACCGAGAAACACGAGAAAAATACAAAATTAATTAATAAATCCATGATTTCGAAAGTAAATGACCAGAATTTAGAAAATGTTACAATAAAAGAATTAAGAAGTGATACGTGGTTAAATGAAAGTTAGTTTTTTTTTCGTGATCTGTTTTTTCGATTTCTAACTTTCCCTGAATAATTTCTGTTTTTTGGCTAATGAAAAATGAGCAATAAAAATGAGTAATTTTTACGCAGAATTTACTGGGCAGATTGATTACAATAGAGTACGAGCAGTCCCTGGTGAAACTAGGTGCAGACCGCACCACGCTCGGCGAAAGGCATTAAGGACTCTAGATCTATCTTTTTCAGTCTTCTTTGATCTCTTGGTTCTCTAATATAATTCTGCTTTCAGCAAAAACACTTCACTTTGGGAAACCCTGATCGACTGACTCTCACTGTCACAGTGATAGATCTCTCTCTATATATATACATACAGCTGTTTTACATACATATAAACATACAATTGAGGTCGTAGACGAAACTAGTTTTGAAGTTTTCGCAGTAGAGTGTTGAAAGTAGAAGTTAGTTGGAGTTTTTCCCTTACATGGTTAATATGGCGTTAAGTAATACTTTCTTGGCTTCGATAAATAGAATTTCACAACGATGTTTTAAGAAAGGTTGTCGAAAAGAAAGCGCAAAAGTGCACGCGACAACTCTAAAAGGTATCATGGTTAGTTGTCAAGTAACGGTTTCGTGAATTTTGATAGCATGTCAAGTTGACCAGTTACATGATGATTTCAAGTTGGGAGCGGACAAAATGGCGGCCGGACACCAATCTTTGAGCTCCATGGAACTAGCAATTTTGCTGCTTATGACTACCTTATTCCTTCATGAAAATGTCAACACTAGTTCTCTTATTCTACGAAGAGACGCTTCAGCCGCAATGGAACACTGGTCGCTAGTCGTAGCCAACACAAGCTTACTGAATTCTCGCAAGACCACTCCAAGCCGCGGCCATGGAAAAATATACTTGTCTACGAGATTTTCTCACACTTCGAACGGCACAAGTAGCTTCCACATCTACCGACTCATAACTGGAGGAGACATCCACTCAAACCCCAGACCTACAACGAAAATGTCCAAACATCCCTGCAAAGAGTGTGGCGAATGCGTGGGTTCCAATCAAGATTCCCTACTGTGTGTTTAGTGTAATTCCTTCTCGCACACTAAATGCCTGAACTTGACAAAAGCGATGTTTAAAAGCTACTCAGATAAGCAGGTCATGGACTGGAAATGCTCGCTATGCTCCTTGCCATTCAGTAATGGGGATTGTTCTTCTAATACGGAGCCAGATTTTGATCGCGAAATTGGGAAGGAATCATCTTTTAATACATCAATGGATGAAAATCACACTAATGGTGGATATGCAAATGACGACCCTACAATCCTGGAACAAAGAAGAGATAATCCCAGCTGTGCATTCATTATGCATTTAAACATAAACAGCACCCAGAATAAATTAGAAGAGCTCAAAGAGCTGAATGATGTTTTAAAAGCTCACATCCTGGTTATATCCGAGACTAAGATCGATAGTTCGTATCCTAACAGACAATTTACCCTAAACGGATACCACATGTATCGGAAAGACAGAGTCAAAGGTGGCGGAGGACTCATTGTTTATTTCTCCTCTGTAATTCCATCAAAGAAATTAACACTACCGAGAGCATACAAAACGCTTGAAGCTGTCGCTGTCGAATCCAGGATAGGGAGAACTGATATAGCATTACTTGCTATCCATAGGCCGCCTAGACCGTCTAGGAAAGGCAGAAAAATACCATCCGAGGACAAATACCTTCAAAAAGTAGAGGAAGAAATCAACGACATCTGTCAGTGGCTATGTTTTCAAAAACAAACAATCGTCATTGTTGGTGATCTAAACATGGACAGGTTACGACCTGACAGTGCTGAGGGAAAGATTCTAACTGATCTTCAAGAAATTAACAACTTGGAGTGCTTGATAACAAAACCAACAAGAATATCAATTCACTCATAAACGCTTCTCGATGTTCTGCTCACAAATACCCCAGAACTTTTTGTAAAAAGTGGAACGTACGATCCAGGACTAAGTGATCACTGTATGGTATACGGAGAAATGAAAGAGAAAGTTCATAAGCACAGAACGAAGGTAACTACCTACAGGCAGACGAGAAACACTGATTTTCAACAGCTCAACCACGAACTTCTAGAAGCACCGTGGCATGTGGGTGAAATATTCACTGATGTAGATGATAAGTACGACTATTGGACCGCCCTCTTTGAGTGCACAGTGAACGCACACGCCCCTATCAAAAGAAAACGTGTGCGTGAAAAGGACGTACTCTACATGACCCCAACTTGGAAAAAGGCGATAAGGAACAAGAGGAAACACGCCATACTGTTTGCGAAGAACCGAACGCCAGAGAACATGGAACTTAAAAGAAAGTACAGGAATATTGCCGCGCGCGAACGGAGGAAGGCTATCATGGAATACTGGTTTGCCAAGTCAGAGGAGCTGAAATCCAAGCCTAGGGAGTTTTACAACACCTTTAGGCCATTTATTAATAGCAAAACTAAGGAGTCCACCTTAATCAGTTTAAAAACAGAAGAGGGCATCATTGTAAAAGATCAATGCGAGGTAGCTGAGCAATTAGTGAACTATTTCACTAAAGCTGCTGTTAGCATTGTAGGAAACAATGCTATTTGCATCACAGAAGAGAACCATGACAACCATGGCAGCGTTAAAGCTCTAAGAGAAGCATACCAAGGAACGCACTTCGAGTTCAATCGCGTCAGCAAGGATCAAGTGCAAAAGGCGCTTGAAAATATCAACCCCAATAAGTCCTGTGGGTGGGACCCCGGAGCACCGCCTAAACTCCTTAAGAACGTGGCCTGTGGAATTGCCCCGTCGCTAATGACTCTCTACAACAGCTGTATCGAGCTGGGGCGATGGCCTTGTGCGTGGAAAATGGGAGAGTGGACGCCAGTGTTTAAAAAAGGTGACAGACAACTGGCGAAGAACTATCGTCCCATCACGTCCCTTGTTACCGTAAATAAGACATTTGAGCATATGCTCAGTAAGCAAATCACCGGGCACTATGATCCGACTCTCTATCAGAGAATGACAGCTTATAGAAGACATTATAGCTGTTAGACCACTCTACTTAGACTCGTGGAAGACTGGAAATCAGCTGTTGACAGAAAGGAACTGGTGTACATACTGTCTACTGACTTGAGTAAAGCCTTTGACTCTCTTAGCCATTCTCTAATCGTAAAGAAACTCGAGGCCTATGGCATTGGACAAAATTCTCTCAACCTTCTTAGATCATACTTTGACAATAGGCTCAATAGAGTGAAAATAAAAGGAGTGACAAGTGACTGGAAAAGGATGGTGCTTGGCCGCCCGCAAGGCTCGTCCTTTGGCCCCCTTCTGTGGAATTTGTTCCAAAATGATATGTCATTTCATATAAATAATGCTAATTTGAGCATGTATGCTGACGACCATCAGATGTATGTCACGGGGAAGAAGCATGACGTTGTCGCGCAAAGTATCAAGATACATGGAGAGAAAGCTCTATCCTGGTACAAGAACAACTATTTCTCAACCAACCCAGAAAAGTTCCAGCTATTAACGATCAACCCGAGAAATGTTGACAAAGACAACGATAATCAAAATTTTTCTGTTGATGGTCATACTATTAACAGAATGGGGGAAATACGGCTTTTAGGAGTTCAAATAGATGAAAAATTGAGTTTTACTAGTCATATCAGTGATCTATGCTCTAAGGCCAGTCAAAAAGTAGGGGTCCTAGTGCGGCTACGCAATTTGATATCTGTAATGCTAAATTATCACTTTACAGGTCTTCAATTCTGCCCCATCTAACCTACTGTCATTTAGTATGGCACTTTTGTAATGCATCGGATCGGAGAAAGCTTGAGCGGATTCAGGAGCGAGCACTTAGGGCGGTGTACAAAACTAGATCAGCGTCCTATCAAGAACTGCTAAGTCGCGCCAAACTACCGACATTGAACAATCGGCGCCTACAAGACATTGCCACTTTGATGTTTAAAGTTAAGCACAGCCTCGTACCTGAGAATATTTCTGACTTATTTAATATAAAGAACACTCAATATAATTTACGGAACAGTGACTTTGAACTGCCAAGATTCGAAACTGTAAGATTTGGTAGGAATTCTATTAAATATATGGGACCTCTCATCTGGTCGAAGTTACCAAGACACCTAAGAACGATAGAAACTCTAAATTCGTTCAAGAAGAACATAAGAAAAGTCGACCTTTCAACTCTCGTTGAAATTTAAAACTTAACTAAACAACTTTATAATCTTTTTAATTATCTACTGTAAATAACTACATCTACATATGTAAATGTAGGTGACTTTTAAATTTTTTAGTGTCCCCCATTAGCTTATAGCTAAAAACACAGACACTTAAATAAAGTTTTTCATTCATTCATTTTCATTCATTCTCAGGATTTCAAGGAAATCTGAAAAAATCTGAACAGACATGCTGGCCAACTGACCTTGGAAGATCCTACATTTGTTGTTGGAACACTAACCCAGACACTTTTAGAAGAATCTCACAAATGAACAACAACCCATTTTGTTACTTCCAATCAACCGAAGCAGTCTCTGACTGCGTAAACGAAAACAAGAACCACAATTTGGAAGCTCGTCGAGATAGTTTAAAACTAAAAAATTCGGACTTGAATGCAAAAAGTAACGAAATGCTAAGTATATAAGCTACTGACTAAATCATGCTTAACTGACTAAATATTTCATAACAGAAGTACAGAGTCATAGTCTGGAATGAGCTGATTGCGAAGACACAGCAGATGAGCAGCGAGTAATGTTGATAAATTCAGTAGCGTCACGAAGACGAACTTCATGAAATCCAACAAGAAATCAATAATCAAAAGTTATCTTAACATTGTAATGTAATAAGGTAAATACAAAGGCTTCAATTCCGGAGAGCGCTCAGTAGATTGGAAGATATTAGCTGTACTCTATAAAACTGACACAGGTCTGACCAACGCAGCCGGTGTTTACAAAGATAATTTATAACCATTAATAGACTTATAATAGCATAGATGATGTCTGTATTCAGAAATTGCGGAAGCTGTACATAAAACGAAAACTTGCTCAACCTTAATAAGTTCTAGAGTACCCTTAGTGAATTAAATAATATTTTGACCCAGTAATGAAACGATCTTCGCTATTAAGCTTCAATTAAAGCATTTGCAGAAAAGAAGACAGAAAAAAACTGCAGGCTTTGAATGAGCCGGCAAAGCCTGGATTTTTTCTGGCTGCTTTAAATGCAGCTTACCTGCTAAGATCGTCTCGTTACTCGTAAACTACTGTTCTAAGAACTTACCGCAATAATCTCCACGGATGATAGGCGCGGCGACGCCGAGTAGCACAAGAATTATGATCACTAACAGGAGATCGACAAAGTTTCGCGTTGTAGCATTCTCCACTAAGAGTTTGCAGTGTGAGATATTTTTTTCGAGATTCTCCTCTCGCAGTTGTAATCGCGAAGTACTTTGCGATGGAGCCATTTTTCCGCTATTCGAATTTGATCCTCTTGGTGTAGACTTTCGCAAGTTCCTTCTATTCTGGGAAATTGAAGGCACTAGTGCACGTAATCTCCTCCCCCTCCCAACCTCAACTATTATTTACATATGGTAATGTCACTCGTTTGACAAGATTAATTAGACTAATTGTCTAACAGTCAGTGTTCAAAGACTGTGTTTTGTGGAATTTAAAAACCTCCTCATGGCAATTATTAAAACTGGATCATTGGAGAATACAATTCAAGACTTTTAATTGGCTTAGCCACTATGAGCCAATTTACCATAATCTAATATCTGTACATCGTAACATCCAGTTTCTTCTTACAAAATAAAGCCGAGAAGATTTGTTTAATATCTTGGGGGCGTTTTTTTTTTTAATAAAACAATTATTCCACTCGCGCTTGTTGGATATGAGATGATTATAGCCAACTCGGCGCTACGCGCCTCGTTGGCTATCTATCATCTCATATCCAACGCGCGCTCATTGGTTCACTGTCTCTATTCAATGACCTGGAGCATTTGCACTTCTAAGTAGCTAAACTAATCCTTAGAATACCCAGCGGAACTCCTAAATTCTGACGACCTTATTAAAACTGCTAAATGGAAGCAGGGCTCGAAATTGCGACCGATACGGTCGCTAATGCGACTAAAACTTTTAACTCGGCGACTAAAAGTTCGAGTTTAGTCGCCACTTTTGCGACTAAACTAACTTCCTCTGATGAATAAGTAAATGAGAAATGTAAATATGTAAATGAGAAAAATTTCTTAAGTCTCGTTTCTGCGTTTCTGCTTTTCTGCCGAAGGAAATGCAAATTAATTCTGTTTACCTTCAAGCTAAAACTTGAAATGGCTTTCAAATTGCGTCTTCCGAGACGACATATTACAGTGGCTTCTTCATGGTGGTCGCGGGCGCAATATTTTGTTGAAAAGCTTCTGAATTTAAAATTAATCCGTTGAGAAGAGGAGGACTGGTACTAAATGCTTGCATGCGATGTGACATATTTTCCTTGCTAAAGTAGACCTGAAATGTTCTTATTACTTTTTTCGCTTACTGCTTAAGGTAAGATTGTCATGCAAAAGTCTTTAGGAGTTTCTTCTTTTGTGTTTTCATGTTTTAAGTCATTCAAGATCGAATATTTCGGTCTACCTCACAATCGCAGCCACAATCCACCAGAAGCCGAACAACAACGCCAATTGAATAAGGCTCTAATCTGATTTCTGTTCTTGTACTATCTGGCGACTGCACTTTTGCACTTGGCGACCATTTGTTCTCTGATAGTCGCTAAAAGGCGACTTGGAATTTTTTTTCAATCTCGAGCCCTGGGAAGCCATTAAGTTATATCTATGAGCGCAGGCTAGGCTCACCTCGATAATGGCAGGTGTACAACAAAAGCTTACCGGAACAACTTACGGCCCTACTTGGAACTCGTAATAATTATAATACTTAAAATTTGAGGCGCATGAACCTGAATGACTTTTCGCAAGTTCGATATCATGCGGGTGAACTCGGAAGAATTGAATATTGTAAGCTATAGGGGTCCTGTCGTGTGGAATTCAATCCCATAATTCATCAGAGATGCTACATCTCCTCAAGGAAAACTTAAATTTGCCCCTAGAGCATTTGACCAAATACGATTCGTGAAAGAGGCCTGTTTATACTTTTAATAGTTTTAGGACATCCTTGTTTTCAATTGTTTCAAGAACGTTAATTTTAAATAGTTTTAATTTTAGCGTTTTATAGGAATTTCATGGCAGGTCCACGTGAGCCCTTAACAGACTTACCTCACTTAAAGTAATATGTATTTATGTATGAGTACACTTATCTATTTATTTTTATTAGCATAAGCCACAGGTGCTCTGCATCAAATGATCTAACGTTCAGAACACACCTTCGAACCAAATTTTACGTTTCATGGCATATTTATCGTTGCATCAGAGAAAGATAACATCATATGATGTAGCTGATGAAAACTGATTCACAAACTTTAAGCACATCAACAAATATTGTATTGCATCTGTGGGGTAATGAATCACAGATGACGTCAAATGTCGTAAGAACCTGAAAGCCGCACACGAGAGGCAGCCGAGGGTGTCACTGATGTTACTTACGGCCAAATTTTGTCATGTTCTGTCACTTGGTACTAAACAGACCCAGAGTAACATGAAATCTATTTTTTTTCGTCTGATAAAAAAGCAAAATATTGTTAATGGTCTCGTCATTTATGCGTCTGTCCGCCAATAGATGATTAGTAACAAACAATCCACAAGCATGCGTAATTCAGCTCATCCAAACTCTCCAAGTGACATTGTGCGTTCGGTCAAAACAACCGCGTATGATCAAAACAATAAGATAAAATGAAATTTTCACAACTTTAAGGCGCACAGAAGTTCAAAGTCCGGCCAAACAGTTTAAGGAATTGTTCAGTGAGTTTGATAATTCTGTGAGTTTCTTTGATTATTGACCAATCGGAGTGTCTGGTTTGTTACTTTCTTTGCACTGAATTAAATCTCTTCTGCACTGAATTAACTCTCTCCTGCATTGAATTACCTGAAAACTGCATTTATCTTAACGAATTAGAACTGAGTAATTTTTGCATGTATATTATCAAGCGTGGAACTGCGAGTTGAATACGAGGCTAAGTAATATTGTTTCGCATCTACGTATACTTAATGCTGTTTTCTTCTTCTCTTCATTTTCATTTTCAATTTCATTTCCATGCGATTCAAGGAAAATTTTTACTTGACTGGTGAATTCTGCGTTAAATTTCACTTGAAAACCGATATCGCACTCATCGCTTCACGATTCGTGCGATATCGGTTTTCATGGGACTTTTATGCCATTTATGGTGGAAATCGTAAGACACGAATGGATTGGATAATTCAAGAGAGGAATAAATCTTACAGGTGTGAGCTGCGTTCGAAGCAATTACAGAAAAAATGCCTGGTAAATTTCAGGCTTTGGTAGCATTGGAACTCGTACAACTCAGATGCTAATTTGGCCCTATTACAAACAAAGTTAGAAGCCACATGCTGGGAGCGAGGTAGCTTTTGGTGGAATCATCTTTCCCGTAAACGAAATTCAATAAATAAGGATTAGCAAGAAAGGGAATCCCGAACCATCCAGTTTGAATTCGAGTTCGAGTTCGAGTTGGACTTCGAGTTGGACTTCGAGTTGGACTTCGAGTTAAACTTCGATTTGGGAAATTTTAAGAATCCAAATCAATAAAGTTAATAAGTTGAATGATTATATGACACCGTTCCTGGACCGTCCTCACCGCGTGCTGAACAGATACAATGGACGACAGTACAAGGTAAGTTTACAAATTTTGTTAAAGAACTTGGCTGTCTTTTAATTTTTGACTGACTTTGTTTTCTTTTTAGTGAGGAATCAGACGTTGGACCCACCAACCCGCCAACTCCGTCCACGCGTTCGGAGCCGATTGAGAATTCTTCCTCGCCAGAGAAAGATCCCGCGGGCAATAATCTTTTGTAAGTTATCTTTTCATTATATTTATCTAATGACCGCTTTTTCGGAGCAGAGCGATTTTCTGATACCACCTCCATGTTTACAAAAAAAGTTAAACGCGGACTAGGTGGCGAATGGTATGTGCGAGACTTTGGGAGACGGCGAGACCAGCGTCATGTCTGCGTGACGGAGACGTTTTGAGGTGCCAGACCACGGCTTTGCAAAAAATTCGAGACCGCTCAAAAAATAGACTGCAAGACCGTGAAATTTGACTGAAATGTTGCGAGACCTGTATATTTATTCAGAGACCGTTGTCCTCTCCTGAAAAAAGATATATATGTAAACAAATATGTTAGAATTATCACGAATTATCGATTTATTGAGACGAACTCCATTATTGTTACTGTTGGCTTACGTAGTTGTTGTAATTAGCAACTAGCAAAGTTGAATGTGATTTTACACAGTAACAATTTTTGGTAGTTTTGATTTTAGATAGTTTGGGAAAATAAGTATTTAAGAGCAAATGTTACCATCGGTCAAACATTTCGTGGCAACAGCTCAAAATTCAATTTGGCCCATATTCTCAGGTTAGGTAGCCTTAATGTAAAAGAAAACGCTGCATCATTTGTTTGGCTAAATATCGATCAGTTTTCGAGAAAATCGATCATAACCGAATCCTGAGAATTTGGCACAATTTGAGTTTTAAATTTTGGGCGTAAAAGAAGGCTTCGCTTAACGAAACAACACACTCTAAAGAAATGAAATCTACTGAATCTTGTAGAATGATGCCAAAATATATGTTTAAAAGAATTTGAGCAATTCTCTTCCATTTTCTTTGAAAATATAATTAAATTCTGCGAACCCTCTTTTATTAAGATGAAAACTCACTAAAAAATAACCTTTAATCTAAGTATGTGGTACTGAATGAAATACGTCGAAAAATCTGGATTTTGAAAGCCGAGTAATCGTGCTTTTACATCTCCAAAGGACTTTTGGGGGAAATGATTTAACGTAAAGAAATTGAATTTTAAAGTTGGATAACATGCCCTGTTTTTAACCAACCTTCCAATTTATGAAGTAACACACAGAAATATAATTATTTCAAAGATAGCTTTTAATCAAAAGCGGGATTAAAGTAAAAAATTAAGAAACACATAGACAGGTAAAAACGAGCGATATAATATCCCGACGTTTCGGCAACTTCATGACACCATTATCAAGGGTACAAATGAAAATAAAATTAACAAATGCAGCATTAACACCTTTATTAACTTGAGAGTTGCTGACCAGCAGCCATTGTAGGCGTTGGGAAGATTGGCGAAAAATGATGTAACCCGAGTAGTCATACCCTTCAAGGACCAAGACTCCGCTAACATTGTTAAGATCTTAAGACGCAGTTGAAATACCTTAGCATTAAGCTCCAAGCCACAATCCAGCCCATATTTGTCAGTGGGAAAATTGGCCAAGACCTTAAAGAATGTGAAACCAAACCACAGCTGGTTAATCAACAGTGCGTAGGGTACCAATTTAAATGTAACCTGTGCGATACAGGGAGCTATGTTGGTTACATACGCGGGCATTTATATGCCCGCGTGGATAGCCATAAGAGCACTTCATCTTCAGTACGCAAGCACTACGACAACGACCACGCAGGTGCTGTCCCTGCGGACCTTCTTAGCTGTTTCAAAGTTCTCAAGAAGTGCATGAACAAATTCGATTGTCTTGTCAACGAGATGCTTTACATCAAACAATTAACACCGAGTTTGAACGTGCAAACGGATTCTATCCGTGCTAAAGTATTTGTGTAGCGACCTCCCCTATGCAAATTAGTTGTAACTCTTGAACTCGCATTTGTTAATTTTATTTTCTATGTATTACTAAATCTTTAAATCTTTTTTATTGTCTATGTATTTAATCTTTGTTAATACGAACTTAAGAAACATGTTTTCAAATCAAAGACATAGATTTTATTTCTGCTGTCACTTTGTTTGATACAAATTTCAATCAAACTACAAGACAAGATAACGCGGCTGTCATGTTTGTTCACACGCCAGCGTGAAGACCGGACGTGGATGTTTTGGTGTGAAGATTTGCCGACCTCGTCTCCGAATACAAGATCAGAGATCAGATTTAGAAGTGATTTTCGTTTTTCTATTCTCCAAACTCAGTTTCGAACCAATAAGCAAACCAAAGGCAAACAATTTAACGAGCCGTCTATTAAAAACTGACACATTTGAAACATATCTTAAATCCGTGACAGTTTCGGGAAAGAATCAATTATAAAGCAAAGAAAGAAAGAAAGAATTTATATTTCCGGAATTGAATAGCTGTCTTAGGAACACACGCAAGGGAGACCTTCGATGAACATTCTGGGATCTCACAGTTTGCATACATAGAGGGAGGGAGCTGTACCAATGCTCTACTGACTATCCAACATACTGTCAATCAATATCTTGATATCCTAGAGTGCAAAGCGGTACGCCTATTCGCTATGGATTTCAGCAAGGCTTTTTATAGTGTGAAACACGATCTCCTCTCACACAAATTGAAGCAACTCCCCCTAAATCCTTTTATAGTTAACTGGTATCTAAGCTTTTTGGAAGACAGGCAGCAGAGAGTCATTAGAAATGGGTTTATTGGAAAATGGAAAAGTGTCAACAAAGGTACCACCCAAGGAAGTGTCAGCGGGCCGCACTTGTTCAATGTCTTTCTCAGTGATTTAGAGATACACTTGGACAATAAGAGCGTGCTGGTAAAATATGCAGATGATACAACCATTATCTCGCCTGTGATAGGTGATAATGACAATTCTATCGCACTGATTAATCACTTTTCCCAGTGGTCTAGAAGTAATGGTATGTGTAGCAATCCATCTAAGTGCAAGGAAATCATTTTCCGCAAGAAAGGTTGTACAATAGAGTTTCCGATTGTGTCTGGAATACCACAGACAAAAGAGCTTACTATTTTAGGGGTAACATTTCACGAAGACAGTAGGTTCATAACACATATTCGGGAAAAACTAATTAAAGCAAACAAGTGCCTGTTCATTTTAAGATCTTTAAGGAAAGAAGGGTACAATTAGGCCGAAATAGACCATCTGTTTCTAAATCTGGTTCTACCAAATATATTACACGGGCTGTCCGTATTTGGCGCTGTAAATTCCGAATTAACAACAATCCAATGTTTCTTAGATCGATGTTATAAGCGCAAGTATACATCCGACCACATTAATGTTTATGAATTGTTAGTTCAACAGGACACACGTATCTTCAAGAATGTTTTTAATAATACAATACACCCTTTAAGAGCTATAATGCCAAAAAAGAAATCAACCAAGTACAATCTGAGGAAAGAGACAAGTCACCATCCTAAAATAAACACTGATAGGTTCAAAAACACGTTTGTCAATCGCTTAATTTTTAAACATAATCTAGTCTTATAATTTTTATCTTGATTTTCTCTGTAATTTATATATATACCTTCTTTTAATGTTGTAACATAGGATATGTGATTATTTATCTTATGACTTAATAAAGATTCAATTCAATTCAAATCTTTTGATCATGAAATTGAAGGCTCATTTGACCTTCTTTACCAGCGTATTAAGACTTTCACATTTTTAGAGTATAATAACAACTTAAATTTTCCTTGCGGACGAAGTAGGGCGTTCTCAGCAAGTTGGATTCGCCGAACATGTATTCACGGTAATGCTGCAAGAAAACCGCTTAACGGTTGCGTGACCAATTTATATTTCCGGAATTGAGAGCGGAAGTTCACCTGTACGGACTTCTGTGGCTAGAAAATCATGAACCCTTTATATAATGCTGCTGCTAAACATTTCAAACCAACGATTCTTTTTAGTTTCAATATCAATTTTTACATTTCATACCCTCAGCTATATTCTACTGTGATAATTCACATAAACCATCTTTCTTTGTAAAGTCAGTGAACCACTCGTAAAACAAGGTCTAGCCTCAGAATCAATTTCAAAACTGTCATCACCTAGCTTTTTTTTTCAAACGATTCAGCTCGTTTATGGTCAGACAGTCACTCTTGTCGAAGATATTAGAGCCGTCACTATGCTTTACTTTACGCATTGCCTTAGAGCCACTCGTTGGACCTGCTTTTTTCCCCAGTGTGTTCTTCAACTTCAAAGACTCCAGTCAGATAGTTTTTCTGCGCCTCCGTGAGACTCTTTCTTTGTAATCCTGCTTACTTAAGAACCCATCCCATCGGTAGCACAGAGCCATGATCCTCCACTGACATAGATGCTACTTCATCAACTATTTCTGGTAGGACACCAGCACCGGAATTCTGTAAAACTTGAGATTTGGGTTTCTTTTCCGATTATTTGAGCAGCTTGGAGCACAGCAAAAGTCGTTTTTTCGCATGTACATTACGATGATATATAAGAGTTTTGTAAACAGATATGGCGTCCTTAGCTTTGTTGTCAGACTGGTTACCCCCCAAGGCGCAAGGGATTATGGGGATGTGAAAGAAGAGAATTTCCTGTTCCAGGGCATACTGGTGTTTACCACAGTCCAGATGTTTTTCTAACGATAAGTATTGTTGAAAGGACTTGACACATCCCTCTTCTGGACAGAAAAACAGATCTCCTCCTTCTTCTTTACAATTTTCACCGTCGTCTCTGTTATTTGTGTTCTGTAGAGCCTCTTCCAAAACCGTCTCCGTTTCTGTTTGTTTAGCTGAGGAAGGTTCCCAACTTTTAGACTACAAACAAATTGTCTCAGTTCGCTCAAAACAAACAAAAACCGACACCTGTTTTTAAATTGGTACCGACCTTCTCAATTAAATTCATTCGAACACAAATGTGCGAAAGCCGAGAAGGGACTTCATACTTCATACTTCATACTTCAGACTTCAGACTTCAGACTTCAGACTTCAGACTTAAGACTTAATAAAGGTGACTAGAGAGTTGAAGATTTAAGCCTTCACAGTTCACGAAATTAGACTTCAGACTTCAGAGTTCTGTCCTCAGTCTTCCAAACGTGAAAAAAAAAAACATTTGGAATCCCTCAGTGTGCGTCATCATGTTTCAGCAAGTGAAGAGTCCCTGATCCTTACTTGTTTTAATCATTCTATTTAAGACGCGAGTGAATGGTACTTTAATTAACGTTTACTATGTTCTGAAATAGGTTGCTTCGTCTTATCTTCCTTCTAAACACGCTATGTCTAGTGCAGAGCGTTTTACCTGTCTACACACCTGCTCTAAACAAACACTCTGGCTTTGAGAGAGAAAATGCAGTCAGACGCTACTTCTCTCAAGGATTTACCAACGCTGAAATTACTGGCTTTTTAGCTTTACAACATGGCATAGTACTCTCAGTGCGTACTTTAAAACGAATTTTACAACGTTTGGGACTTAAAAGGGCGAGATACAACAACGAATCGCCCCTTGAGCGAATAGTGGCTGCTATTCTGGAAGAATTGGAGAACTCGTGTGGTTCCTTTCTGGGCTATCGTCAACTCACGAGGCGCTTAAGGCGAACGTACAATTTGCAAGTAAGAGGAGATACTGTTATGAAATCCCTTCGGGCTTTAGGCCCTGAAGGAGTGGAGCGTCGTCAAAGACGTAGGCTAAAGAGACGAAGATACGTCACCCCAGGGCCAAACTTCTTATGGCACTTTGACGGATGGGATAAGCTTGCGCCCTTCGGCTTTTTCGTTCATGACGGTGGTAGACGATAGAAGTCGGTTCCACGAACAAAAATCCCAGGGTTATTGCCTCAAACTACCTAACTGCTATTCTACAACTTGGAGGGGTTCCAAGAAGGATGCGCTGTGACAGGGGAACCGAAAACACAATCATTGGCACTCTTCAACAATTTTTTCGTTGGCATGACGATGACCATTTTTCTGGAAGTGTAAGTTTCATCGAAGGAAAAAGCACCGGAAATCAACGCATAGAAGCTTGGTGGTCTAAATTTCGAGAGGGTGAAGGGGGATGGTGGGTAAACTTTTTTAAAGACCTCCGTGATTGTGGTTTGTACCATGACAATTACCTCGTCACGGAATGTCTCAGATTTTTTTTCTTGCCTATCCTTCGCCAGGAATTATATCTTGTGGCAGAGTTGTGGAATACGCATAATATTCAGCGACAACAGCGACTGGAAGTGGAGGGTGGAAAATCAGACGTCATGTTTTTTACACCCGAAATCTATGGAACACACAACTACTTGGTAAATGTCAACATCGAGGATGTAAATCTGTGCAACGAGATGTATGCTGAGAATTGTATCGACCATAACGAGGATATAGAAGAGTTAGTGAGATTGATCAAACCAGATTATTCTCCACCTTTAAATGAACGCGAGGCTCTTAAACTATACTCTGAGATTATCCAATTCCTTAAACTGGATCACTTAATCTGACAGTTGCGGTTTTCTTTCACCGCATTTTATCAGCTTTCGAACCTCGTCTTGAGTTGACTCGTGTAGGAAAAGCAGAGAACAAGTTAAGATAAAGCAACAGTTTTATTATTAATATTATGTTATCTGTATGTAGCATTTTCATGCCCTGTAACCAAGACATTTCAAATACTTTTTATATAGGATAACGCTAAGAATAACTTGTCGTAACTAGAATTAATGAAAGCTTGCCACTGTAACGGAATATAACGTTGTTAGTGTTACTTACGATGATGCAAATGTTGAATGTTCAGTTACGGAGTCTATGGATATTGTAATTAAAAATCTCAACAATAGCATGACGAAAATTATGGATCGACAACCCCCTAGTTTTTGTTTTTTTTCGACTAGAGCCTCTAAAATTTTCATGTAAATGGCAACCATCGTGTATCTCTACTCCCAATTGCAAGTGA